>NC_058313.1:37500-42500 GCF_009905375.1 Apium graveolens | reverse complement strand
TTCCATCTCAAGTCTCAGGTGTAAGGCGGATTAGGAAATTAGATCCGGGCACGCGCAAAAGAGACAAGTTTTGGTCTCCTTTCAATGCTTATATATCATTCTCTTTACTCCATAGTTGGAGGGAGAATTGTTCGAAAAACCCGTGCAACTTCACTTACGGTTTTCCGGTGACAATAGAAGCTATATAAGGAGTCCCATCTTTCTGAGGATAAGAAGCCGCAAATAGCCCCCTTGCAAGCGCAGTTGACTTCCATAGACTGGCTTCCTTCGTTGACCTTTGTTACTGAACACCTCTCGGATTCTCTCTTTCTAGAATAGTGGCAAGATGAAACCAGCTCCTTGTCGTATTTCAACCCATATCTGTCATAAAGTCTGTCATAAAGGATCAAGACGAGAGTGTCTAGGAGTTCCTGCTGTTTTAATGAGCTAGGAGCTTGTGTTGCTCTTGCCTGTTGTAGTTCCTCCTGTCTTTATGAGGAGAAAAAGAAGCTATGCCCTCTTTTAGTAACAGTATTTGCGCCAGAGAATGTTCGCCTTTTTCTTTATTTTCCGAACGAAGTGGTTGGCCGACGAATGTGTGGAGCCTGATAGCTCACTCAAGTGTGGGTGGACTCGATTTCTTCCGGTTTGAAGCAATCCCTCTTTCTCATGCTTCACCATATGGATTACCTATCTTTCGGTTTCCTCCTGTAACTCCCTCCGGTCTCCTTTAGCTCTGGCGGGCGTGGTTCTGTAGTTCTTCTGGCCTTCCTTCATGTCGTAGCCTTAGCTTATCGACGGGTCTTGCATTATATACAACATTATTTTCTTTTACTCATGCCTTGGAAAAGAGCGTTCTTTGTTTGAGTTTGAAGTCGTTACCTTGCGGGAGCCACCTGGGCGAGACCTTCTCTTCTTTCATATTGAAATATGGTATGTTGGATCCCCTGTGAAGTCGACTTCACTTGGCCGTGTCTGCTTCAACTTTACCCTAGACTCGTGTCGTGTAGTGTAGCAAGACTAACAAGTGGTCGAGTGGATTTATGAACGAGCAACTATTATAAGCAATACCTTTCTATTTTTGGATTCTTTCTCCACGGGCAAATAGAGTATACTACACTCTTTCTTGGCTGGTGTAGTAAACTATATTATAGGTCATTCGGAAGGGCCCCGTAGAGTTTTCTTTTGTGGCGTAACGTTGTGGTTGTTCCCTCGACTGACCGATAAAAAAAGTGAAAGAGGCATCTTCCATTCATATCGATTTGGGTTTTTCTGCACCATATTTTGATCTGCCTCTTCTTCGATCCGGAATTCCCAGCAAATCCTTGACTCCTCGAATACAATGGGATTTCACACCCGGCGAATCTTTCACTCTACCCCCTCTTATTAAGACCATAGAATGTTCCTGCAAATTATGACCTTCGCCTGGAATGTGAGCAAATATATCATGTCGATTGCTCAACCGTACTTTGGCTATCTTACGTGGAGCTGAATTAGGTTTTTTCGGTGTTCTCGTTGGTACACGCGGGCGTACTCCTTGCTTCTGGGGACATTTATCCGAAGCTCGAGTACGGTCCGTGCGCCGTTTTTCTTCTCTACCATGACGAATCAATTGATTTAATGTAGGCATCGCTCTTTCCTTTGTATTTCCCCCCGATTTTTGCCCTATCACTAGTGGTTACTCCCGATCCGAAGCACCCCTTTTCCATTCATAGAGAGATCCAATCGTCAAAATCAATAAAAAGGCCATCATGGACCAAGATCCAAACGGATCAATCTTGTTGAGAGGTACTGCCCAAGGAAAGGAAAAGGTTACTTCCGGATCAGGGATAATAAATAAAATTGAAACAAGATAAAATCGTATATCAAAACGACTTCTGGCATCACCGAAAGGATCGAAACCACATTCGTAGGCCGACAATTTGTCTGGATAGGTCGAACTATTGGAAGCAAATAGAAAAGGAACACCAAGTGGGATCAAAGAAACTAGCGGACTGATCACTAAATAGATACAAATAGGTGCAAATTCTGACATCACCACAGCCCGCTTGGTTCTATCGCTCCTTGCTCGCGGAGCGGCATACCGGAAAAAAAGAAGGATTCAATCCAGCCCATAGGTTCTCCCTACAGCTACCTTGTTACGACTTCACCCCAATTCTTAGATGCGGCGAAATCATTTGTTTCAGAGTCCACTGTCTTTGTCTTTGTTTGAACACCAACCCAAGACGAAAACAGTTACTTATCGCATTTCAAGCAAAAAGCGTGGTTTCTTATCTAAGAGATTTCTTATGCACCTACGGTCTTATAGAAAGAGTATATAAGCTGTGAGGTTACGTAGTATCTCGACTGTAAGGAACGTAGTATCTCGACTGTAAGGAAGAGGAAGAGGCTTCGCCGACTGAGAACTAGAGCTCAGGGTAATGGCTAGTTTAGAGTCCTGTTCTATGGCAAGTGAGTAACCACGTAAGAAATGGTATACGAACGATAAAAGCAAGAATAGGAAGCCTACGATCTTTGATCTGCCATACATAGTATACCCGTTGGAAGAGTTCGAATTCTAGCTCTTTCGCATCATACGGCTGGATCTGGTTTCTTTGCAGATGAATGATATGTACTCCAGGAACACAAAAGAGATATTTCACATACGAGGTGCTTTTTGACTTATTCATGAATTCCGGTTTCTTTGCACGTGAGACAGGTCCACAGGTCAAGAGATATTTGCAGATCTGTTCCAATGCATTCTTTTTGATCTTGTACCCTAGGTTTAGGCTTGAATGTAACGATAACACCTATAAAGAAAAGGAGTCCCTTTTGCGCGATAGAGGCTAAATAAGTTGGGCTTGTTGTCTACTCGAGTGTATCGATAAACCAGTCATCTCAACATTCCAAATTCCTATGTTTCTAGCCAGCAGCCTATTACGTAAACAGCTTTGTCAACGTTGACATATACATTGGAAAACGAATCCTTTGGCCAGGTTCAGTAAAGAGAAATCGCAGGATAAACCTGTGGTGGGGAACGCTCGATATAAGCTCAAACAAGGGTGGTGTAGTCGCTTTCCTATGCCCTCCCGAGGGATTCGTTACGAACACTAACGCAAGCAACGTCTTTTTTTTGCCGTTGATGGTTGCAGCTTCTTCTCTTCGTTCGAGCTGCTTTCGCTCCAGCACCTATGGATTTTCTTTATCAAGAAAGAAAAGAAGAAGAAAGAAGAAGATCTATTAATATGCATGGCTGCCTATATAACATGTTGCCTCCGACCTCTGTCTCACGACCGCAAATAGAACCTGTAGCTTCATGCCCCGCCCCATTTAAGGCTACTAATAGAATAGGGTTGTGCCTACGCCTCTACCTACGCACGATGCCACCTGTGCCTATGCCTCTGCGTCCGATGCCACGGAATCTGCTGCAAAGTCAGTCTTACTAGGACCCGAGACTGGCATTTGTCTTTCCGAACTAATTGCGGCTATTGGATTGGGATCCAGCCCAGACCTGGTAAGCATTTCTTTGAACAGCAGAAAAGCATTCGACCTCGGATGTCGCTAAGCTAAGGGATTTCTTTCAAGTCAATTGAATTGCTACAGTGCCATAAGCTGGTTGGGTAAGACCGGATACATTAACAGCAAGTAAACTACCTTGTTATAAGCATATAACACGCCTTATTGCCTCGTAGAGTCTCTTGGCATCCTAGCAACGGTTTCTTTGCTACTATACTGTATATGCTTATAAAGCTATACATCGCTTTTCTGCTTTAACTACGTATCCAAGCAACTAAAAGAGAACTTACCGGACAAAGAGCTAATAGTTAGAAGCAACTGCAACATTGAATAGCGCTTTCAGCTACAGAATGCGAGGTTAGCTACACTTGCTTAGTTCAAACAACAATAGCTACAATAACTGCTAAAACAGCAGAGCTCTTAGCAACATTTCCCCCGAACTACTCGCTCAAGCAGGAACAAGAACTCCTAGCTTCAATAGCAACTTTAGCACCTTAGCCCCTAGCTACACTTGCTGCTCTGCATTAGCTACACTTTAGCTAACTACAACACTTTCCGTAGGGCTATAAGTAAGTCAAAAAAGAGCTGTTTGCGCATAAGAGCTGATTGTCGACCACCAGAACAAAGAAGACCAGTTTCTTTGCAGATGAATGATATGTACTCAATGGGACTGTTCGATCTACGATTCTTGCACATTCCCTATTTGCGAGACTTTTCATGTATCCGGTCATGGGTCATCTAAGTCTTTGATACGCTTATGTGTGAGCATCTTTGTCGTATCTGTTGAATTCGAATTGTCACTGCCTGGATCCGGGTCTTTACTGCCTGAGCTATCACTCTGATCAAGCGAGGTTCTGAAAGATGCTCGAATTGTGTGAGAGGTTCCATCCTCCGGCGTACTTTCAGAAGTAGCATCACTCCCAGAGCTGCCTGAGCCTGAGTCTGAGCTATTGTCTTCACTAGCCTCTCCATGAGTCGTATCTGTTGAGTCATCAGGTGCATTAGTTTCAGAGTCATAGCTTGAATTAGAACAGGTGATTGGGTCTTTGCCTCTACATGAGCTATTCTTTTCTGAATCACTACTAGAACTCCAGCTTTCACTCAGATCAATATCTGAAATGGTTGGCCTTTCTTGTGCTGTTGAAGAGCCACCTGAGCTATTAGGCCTGTCATGGCTGCTATCATCACTCAGATCAAGCGAGGTTCTTACAGCATCATTGTTTCCATCTTTCACATCCGTAGGCTTATTAAGACTGTCAACAGTGCTATAAGAAGTGCTATCAGTTGTAGTCTTGTTGCTAGAAGAATCATCATAAGAAGTTGTATCTCTTTCTTTTTGTTGCCAGAGCTAGTTGAAGAATGGTTAGTAGTCTTGGTGCCAGAGCTAGTTGAAGAGCTGGTAGGCGAAGAAGTGCTAGTTGTTGAAGAGCTGGTAGGTGGATTAGTTTCAGATATGACCTGGTATAGAGTCAGAGCTAGTTGAAGAAGTGCTATTGTTATTGTTGTCTGAATCACTCCCAGAGCTG
>NC_058313.1:20000-32500 GCF_009905375.1 Apium graveolens | reverse complement strand
GGAGTGAAAAGGAACTTATGAGATGAACGTAATCTATATCTCTCCTTTCTTTGGTTAGGAACAATTCACAATAGCTTGCCTTAACGTCGAATAACATAGCGAGCGGCTACTAGCTTGCTGCGGCTCTTACTTATGAGCTTAGGTTCCATAGCTTTAGGAGCCTTCAACAAAAATAGAATAGCTTTGCTTAGCGGCGACTACTTTCTTTCTAGTAGCTGCTTCACTTTAGGAGCCATTTATTTGGTGTAGAACCACATAGCTTGCTCCGAAACTATTGCATTGATAAGCAGGGCTTACCGGTACAATAAAGCAGTCCATTTATTAATCCTTCGCAAATGTTGCTCTAAAACTCTTTTAGCTTGAGCGAGTGCAATTTATATCATACTTGCTCGCGCAAGTTATTTCTTGCGCTCGCTCTAGCAGCAAGGATAGTTCTGCAAGGTAATTGCGCGGGCCTTACTAGCTTTGCCTGCTTGGTTGTACAGCTAATAAAGCAAGGCTATTTTGCTATTCTACAGCTTGAAAATGGCTCCTAAAGTTATTGAATTGCTCTGCTCCTAAGCTACTAAGCTATCTAGGATCCGAAATTCTTTGATATTAAATACCTCCCTAAGCAAGATAGTTGCTCCTCTCCTAAAGTACTAGCACGAGCTAATAGCAAAAGCAAAGCTAGTAGCCAGCCGCTGCTATCTCTTCCTATATAGCATAGCTTCCAAATAGCCCAAAGCTGTTGTCCTATAGAGCTTCCACCCTCCCTACGCTAAATCAAAGGAGCTACTAGAACAGCTAAGGTAGTAGCCTTTGATTTAGCTCTAGCAGCTAGGAATTGAGCTTTCAAGCTTTGGTTTCATTTAGCTGTAGCTTCTTTTTTTATTTAAAGCCTGTATCAGCTTGGAGCACACTCGATTGAACTCACACAGGGAGCAGTCTTACCCAACAACGGTGTTACAGGACGTCGACATTGGCCAATGAGGAGATTCGGCGGCAAAGAGCTGCTCGAAAAGGGTCATGGTTGGCCCAGTACATCCTCTTGTGCCTCGCCCCTCTCTCTAAAGGGTCTTGGTGCCGAAGAAGGCTCGTGGCGCATGTGCGTGGATTAGGATTCTCGCGCCCTTAACAAGATCACAGTAAAGAATCGCTATCCTTTGCCAAGTGCCGAGGATAGATGTCTGATTCCCATTTGACTAGTTAAGGGAGCCCGTTACTTCACCAAGATAGACTTAAAGTCGGGATACCACCAAGTGCAAGTGGTGGAAGGCGTTGGAAGACCGCGTTAAAGACAAGGCAAGAGTTATATGAATGGGTCGTCATGCCATTCGGCCCTATTACGGTAAGGCCAACGCACCTGCAACCTTTATGCGGCTGATGAACGATGTTCTTAGGCCTTATTTAGATTGGATGAATTCGTCACGGTCTACGACGACGACATCTGGTTTATAGCAATACCTGGGAGGAGCATCTGAAACACGTAGAGGCTGTTCTAGAAGCTCTGCGTGAGCACCAGCTGAAAGCCCATACGGAGAAGAGCTTACTTATGAGCAAAAAGGGATGAGGGAGCTGGTATACTTGGGGCACATCATCGGCTCATCCGGAGTCAAGATAGATCCTGAGAAGACGAAGTCTGTCCGGGAATGGTCAACCCCCAAGTCGCTGGCGGAGGTAAGGAGTTTCCTCGGCATGACCAACTACCTCCGCACTAAAGATTCATAAAAAATGACTCCCGGTTGATCTTACTCGGGGCCCAGAAAAGAAAACAGACCTTTCCTTTCGAGATGGGGAGAGGATCCAGAGCGTGCGTTCCGGGCACTTAAGGAGAAAGTCTGCGAAGGGCCGGTTCTGGCCATGCCAGACGTTCAGAAGCCGTTCGAAATCAAGACGGACGCTTCTGCTCATGCTTTGGGAGCCGTGTTATGGCAAGACGACCGAGTGGTCGCGTACCACAGTGAGATGTTCAATACAGCCCTCTTAAACTTTCCCCATACGAGAAGCAGATGTCCAACGGCGACGGGGTGTGTGTGCTCTATGCAGCACGTCGAAGCCGTCCAACAGGAAGTTGGGGCTTTATCAGCCCAATACCTTCTTGGCCATGGGAAAAGCACCACCATAGATTTCGTAGGACGATTGCCCTATCTCTTAAAGGGGGGGAATAACGGAGTTTTTGTCGTAGTCGACCTTTCGGATTCAGTAAGATGGCCATTTTGTACCAGGTCGATGCGCTGGCCGAATTCTGCTTTTAAAATGTAGTGGTATAATGATGTCTTTCTAAAAAAGATGCTGCAATCTTCAATCATCGTTCATCGAGCGCTTTCTCTCATCTGCCTTCTATGTATGCCTTTGTGGTCGTTAACGGGAGCAAATGAAGAGGAGCACAGCACCCCCCGCACGAACAAACATAACTTCCCCGTAGGTCGTTATACCAATCAATCGATCGGGCCGGAATTTACAGAAACCTACGTTTGTCAATTGATCGTTAGCAATCGAAAGTGGAACTCAGTCCTGGGGAATTATAAAGATAGATGTGCCAGATCGAAACCTTCTTCATTATTGGAACAAGATCGCTTCACAAAGCTAGGAATTTCATCAAGAGCTGGAAGGTCCGTACCCATTAATTTGTGTTTGGAGACATCTTCTTCTCAAGACTTATTTTCCCTCCTCTCAGAGGTGGAATTCATCCTCAACTGGATCAGACCAATATGCTAAGCACAGCCAACTCTTGTTCTCTAAGAAAAAAAGGTGCTCAGACAAGGCACTCGCCGAGTGCTGATGCTCTCATGCTTTCAGGCGGCGGGATTTCGCTTCTTTCTATAAGTCTAAGAGCCGGAGACAAAACCCCGGCCGGCCGGCTAGTCTCTTTCTGGGCTGACCCTCCTGACTCATGATTGTCAAAGATCATGTCGAGTGCGAGCTGGGGTTGAAGGCCAAAGGTTATTGGTTTTGTAATGAATGGGATTAGACTTGGCCAGCGCGAGGAAAATCCTTCTAGCACTTGGAGCGACTCTGGATCTGGCATCAATAGCTGATCCTGTCTGATCAGAGCACCGGTTCCGGCATCGGGAGTGGATTCGATAAGAGTCATAGCGGAGTCGAGAACTAGCAGCTACTGTTGGAAGATGGAATTGTTTACTTCGCCAACTCTTCTTTCAGAACCTCGACCTAAAGTAAAGTAGCTATAAAAAGAAGTCGGGGAGACCTTTATCCTGTGTCGAAGGTTGGGTGTTAATTAAAATCACACTTTTTAATAATTCTATTTTTCGGATGAACATAAAAGAAAAGGGTAAGATTTCCAAAAGCTATTTACGTAGGAGAATAAGTCATCGCTTGCGGCTTCCCGCTTTCAATTAAAGGGGCAGGGCATCTTTCTGTTGCCGGTTAGGTTAACCTCAAAAGTTCAATAGGATAAGCTGCTAGCTCTAGCCGAACTTTCGGGTATATATAAGTCCGACGAAAGACAACCCGCTTCTCAAAGGCGAGGTTCTGAAAGAAAGCAAGCGGTGCACTTAAATCTAAATAGGGTGGTATGGGTGAGAAAGATAAAGCGAAGATCTAGACAAAAGACCTACTCGACGGGAATTAGCCAATGTGTGCTCCTAAAGTTAGAAAACGTCCCGGCAAGGGCTGTCAGAATTCATCCCATAAGGTAAATTGCCCTTTCTCTTGTGCCTGCATTCGCTATTCCTATTCCGCGAAAGCTTTTATGCCTAGCCCCAAAAAACCCAAACGAAAGGGTGTGGAGAAGAATAGGGAGCCCGAGGCGCCCCCTTTAAAAAGGGCGGAAATCCAGGAGCTTGCTGCCCAAAACCGGACCGCTCATAAACTAAAGGGGCTGCTGGAGACCCGGTGGAGCGGGTTCTCTCAAAAGATTCCTACCCTCGAGAGTCTAAAGCGGGCTGTCGCGGAACTGGGCTACAACCCGAGAGCCATATTTGATTCTCTCGAGCCCAGCAGCGAGGGGAAGTGTTCAAGAATTTTCCTTTTCAATTTTCATAAAAATTCTTGAATTGCGCAAGTAGTAATAATAGTCTCAATTGATCTTCTAAGAGATCGACGCGAAACCTAATCCACCTACCCGCTCATCAATCACGGTGTTCAGCTTACTTGCACGGATAGACCCCTATTGTCTTGGAATTAGGCGCCCATCTTTTGACTGTTGTCAGCTAATCTCTTCAATGTTCGATTCTACTCTATGTTAGAACATTTCTGTGAATGCTATTCTGATCTAAGCGGTCCTATTCTGTGTCCCGTGCTAGGAAGCATTACTCCTCTTTTCATTCCAAATTCAAGAATACGACCGATACGATTGATTGGTCTGTGTGCCTCTCTTATTACTTTTTTGTATCCCCTTGTTCTTCGGATACAATTCGATCCTTCTACGGCCAAATCTCAATTTGTGGAAAGCCTTCGATGGCTTCCTTATGAAAACATTCATTTTTATTTGGGTATAGACGGTATCTCTTTATTCTTCGTGATATTGACCACATTTCTGATCCCTATTTGCATTTCGGTGGGTTGGTCTGGTATGAGAAGTTATGGGAAAGAGTATATTACAGCATCTCTAATTCGTGAATTTCTAATGATCGCCGTGTTCCGCATGCTGGATCCTCTACTATTCTATGTTTTTCCCGAAAGCGTGCCAATCCCGATGTTGTGCGGAGCTGAGCATCTTCTATTCGCTGGGATAAAGCTTTTCCTCTGCAGGGGCCTTGTGCAGTAAACCCCCTACGGGCGGTCGTCCGTCGTCGTAAAGTAGTCCCCGCGAAGCTTTCGGGAAGAGGGGTAGTCTTGTGTGTAAGCATAGCATTTCTGGTCGAACCCGCCCAACCCAACTAAGACGAACCGAACCTGACAGACACATCTTTTTCCTTTTGGGAGGGTACTCCGAGTAGTGGGTACCTCGTAGGACCTCGGCCCGCCTACTCGGGTCTTGTATGGATATGCAGGAAGGGGTGCTCCTAGGTGTGTGTAGGGGTTGTGTTTGTTCGCGAGAATGGGTTCCTCGTTAAGTAAGTTTGGGGGGTGTGGACACACTTGCGCGAATTCGGGTAACGGCTACAAGGGATAAATCGAAAGGAAACTGTACCCGACCAGGGATGGACGTAAACTCGTAAGCTGCCGAGGGTAGGGATAATCGTCCAGGTCTTATTGTGAAAGAAAAAAGCCGCCCCGCCACAGCAGGCGGGTTGCTTCCTCTGTCGTCGCCGGGGAGCTCTTGGCGAGGGGGGACCTTAGGAGAAGTTGCTAAAACAAAGGGGGGGATCGACCCGTTCAGTAAGAATTCCGAAGAAAGACTGTTGGCAGCAGGCGGAGACATTTCTTTGGCCCCTTCTAAAGGAAATGCGGGCAGGGTAGAGCTCGGCAGAGGGTTCGAGAATAGGGTAGGGCCCTGTCCTTAAGATTCAGATAATAAAGGACTTCCAAACCTTTATGCATGCACCTCCGTACAAGTGCTGCGTACAAGTTTCGGCCAGAATGGTTGGGAAAGATCAAACCCATTTGAACCGCTCACATCACAGTAGTAGTAGCGGTTCGAATGGTTTTCAGTATGTCTCCAGACAGGGCCCCCGCTAGTCCGGCTAGCTAGTGAGCGGTTCTTTCGGGCGGGAAGCAAGCCGGGCCCTACGGGCGGGCATCTCCCGCAACGCAAGCAGCATTGTTCGCCACCACCCAAGAAGCAAAGGATTCGAGAATCCAGGCTGAAAATACATGCATAGATAGTGGTCTAATGACAAGGCCGACGACGGAAGCTCGGGACGGAGCCGTATGATGCGAAAGTCTCACGTACGGTTCCCTGAGAAGGGAGTGGCTACCTACTGGAGCTTCGACCAACCACCACCGGTCAATTCCGCTTTGGGGCCGCCCCTTACTCTACCATTATTATAGGGGTATGGGGTTCGAGACAAAGAAAGATCAAGGCAGCATATCAGTTTTTCCTTTATACTTTACTTGGATCTGTTTTTATGCTATTAGCTATTCTGTTGATTCTTCTCCAAACAGGAACCACCGATTTACAAATATCATTAACCACAGAATTTAGTGAGCGGCGCCAAATCTTTCTATGGATTGCTTCTTTCGCCTCTTTCGCCGTCAAAGTGCCTATGGTACCAGTTCATATTTGGTCACCCGAAGCTCATGTAGAGGCACCTACGGCAGGATCCGTCATCTTGGCAGGAATTCCTTTAAAATTGGGAACCTACGGGTTTTTAAGATTTTCAATACCCATGTTTCCCGAAGCAACACTTTGTTCCACTCCTTTCATTTACACTTCAAGCGCGATTGCTATAATATATACTTCCTCGACCACTTTAAGACAGATCGATCTTAAGAAGATCATTGCTTACTCCCCAGTAGCTCATATGAATCTGGTGACTATTGGTATGTTTAGTCGGGCGGCGGCCGTTAGGTCACCTATTTTTAGTTATGGACACACAAGGCCAAAACATGTGTGCCGGACGTGCGACCCATCAACCTACTAGCAATGGGGGAGAAAACATAGCATGTCGCAACAAAAGCTTGATTCAAGGCGTCAGCAAAACACTGCCGTCTGTTCCAAAAACAAAAGCTCCTTAGCGCCCCGGGACGGGAGTGGGGGACGGCCCTACGCGCAGGCAACAGCAGCACCGGCTCTACGAAGTCAGAATCGAATCTTTCTGTTGGCTTTCCCAATTCCATTCGTGAATGATAATTCAAGGGCGTGAAGCGAGCGCTTCTAGCTGCTTCGCCTGCTTCTTATTAAGGCGGCTATGTTGGCGTGGCGGAAATGAACGAAAAGCGAGACGAACGTGCTATTTTAAAATGGATTGATAGATATCCTTCTTTTTTTTGATAGATCGAAAGATATAGAGAGGAAATCTATCAAGAATAAGGGGAAATCCCCTATTTATATCTTTATATCTATTGATGAGACAACTTTCTATTATTGATCCATCCCATCAGAAAGAAATCAATATGTATCTGATGGAGTCTACATCCTACGTAGAGCGCCCAAGCTTGGGGCCAGCTCAGTTCTCTTATCCATCGGTCCAATGCACTGGGCTCATCTCAAAAGAAAAAATGGAGTTGTCTTGTTCGCCGCCTCGACGCATTCCCTTCTCTCCCCGGCATCGTCCCACACAGAAAGAAAGAGCGCAGAGCCCCGGCCTGACCTGTAGGTCCGCTAACGTAAAGCGAAGAGTTGAGCCTGAACTGGCGAACCGAAGTAACTTTCGGAACCGTACTTCCTACAGCTAACATGTGTCCAGTCCAGCGGGAACGCGCAGCGCAAACGAACGTGAGCTGCTATACCGAATCCCCCGCCGGCCATCGGGGGCCGAGTGGTACGGCCATGATCTGCAGGGGAACGGATCACCAATTCTTCCATTGGGGACAGGTGCACGAACGACAACTCCAAACGTCACACATACGCCGCCTACCTACCGTTTAGGTGGCACCAGCGAGATCCAGCTAAGGTAAAGAACTTCGTGTCGCGGCTGCTCCACTCCGCTGCGGTCTCATGAACTGAACTTCGTTGCCTTCCCGCGTGCGAAGCGAATGGGCGCTGTGCTGTTTTTCGGGGCGGGGGGCGAAGAGAGACCAGAAGAATGATTCATTTGGATCGACGAGCTTTTTCAGCCCAAAAACTAAGAATCAATGGAATGTCTGTCTATCCATGAACATCTATTCTATCTATATATCTAGGGGATCTCTCTATAAATAGAAAAGTTTTTTATGGCATGATATGATCGCCTAGCCGTAGCTGCATATCAGCTGCGCTCAATATGCGATGCGGGATTTCTGTTGGATCAGATCTTTTGCTTTGACGGAAGCTTTTGGACCTAGCGAAAAGGACTCTAACTTCGCGCAAGCAAGCGCGAGAGAAGCAAGCAAAGTAGAAGCTTTGCCAGAAGCAAGACGAGGAGGCGGAGCTGTCGTAGAAGCGGTAGCTTCCCCCGACCGACTAAAATAGAACAGTCGCGACCTACTTTGATAAAAAAAGGCGAAGGGTTTGGCAACAAGCAAACGGCTTTCTATCATAGTTGCAAGGATTCCAAACCTTAACTAACTACTTAAGTACAGTACCAAAGGCTGCTGTTTCATAAGGGGGCTGTTCATTACAAGCTATCAGCGCTGTCTTAGATTGAACGGCAATAAGATAAGTCGACGTTCAATCTCTAAGGCGGGTTTCCGTTGAGAACGGAATAGTGTTCGTGCCCAAAGGTGAACAAAGCCCTAGCTTCTAGAGTTCACTGCTTTTTACAGGCCGGAGGAGGGCTTATACTGCTCGCCTTTGTTTGATATGTGTCCATTCAGTACCAATACAAACTAAAACTCCATCAAAGTAGAAGGGCCACTATAGAAGCTAGAAGTAGCCTCTTTGTCGGCCTAACCCAAAGCGTCACGACAACATAAAATTAGCCTTATGAATGGAATCTTAAGTAGGGGGCTTAGCCCGCCCGCCTACCAATCAAAGAGGCTGAGAGTAAGCGTAAGCTCTCCCGTAAGCTCTTCGAGCTTCCCTTCATTCGCTTCGCGGGAGCCGCACAGCACATAGCTGGAAGTCAGAGGGCCCATACTACCTGCCTAACCCTTCGCTCCGAGGGACCGTAGATCGGAAAGCGCCTTCTAAACCACCACATTCATCCAAAAGAGAAGGGAAGGGGCCTATGTATTTGCATGACCCCTGCAGATTGAAGCCTATCTACACCCGTAGCCAATCCCCTAGGTCTTGCCACCACGCCGCAGAACGGGAGCTCGTGTGAAACCTTTTATTTCTGGCGTAACCGCGGTAAAACGTAAAAAAAGATTATGGCCGCCTAACATGGGGGCCGTAGGTACGATAAACTCGGCCAAAATATGACACCCGAAGGGCCTGGCACGCACAATCCTATCCGAATCCGAGTTTACCCCTTGCACGCACTTCGGACAGCCGTCCGTAGCATCATAAGGAGGACCCCCCTTTCGAGGTACAAAAAGAGTACGGTACATAGGAGGTTGGTCTTTCTCAACGTGGTGTATAGCACGAAAAGCCTTTCGATACAAGATAGGGCCGTTCACATGAAAGAAACAAGTGAATCCTTTCTTCTCTTCTTTATCTTTCTCGAAGGGGAAAGATAAAGAGGGTCTTATGGAGGGGAAGGGCTTGGGCCTACCTATCCCGATAGAACCCCATAAAGGAACGGGAGTTGTTGAGAGGTTCCATATTACCGAGCCGAAGGGCAGCACTTTTGTACGTCATCGTAGTATGTCACGTCGTCTCGTCCCCGCTGCATCGAAGAGTACCTATGCACTATGTTCCGGTTCACTGATAAGAAAGATAGAGTCGGGGTGGGGGTCTACGATGTGATACTAAAGTATGACCGGGGAAGATACCTGCTAACTATGGGTAGGAAGCAGGAACCTTTATGTAACAAATTTCGGGGGGTTACAGATCTCTTATACTACCATCGATCGACAGAGCGGAACGACCAGAAAAAGAAGTGAAGTTAGAAAGCCGTATGATAGGTGGTAACTATCTTGTACGGTTCGGGGGGTAATCGGCGTACTCCGGGGGGGGAATCTTTGGCTCTATCGAACATACAGGGAATTGGAGGTAGCATTCCACCGATGTCAAGTCATGGACTGGTTTCCTCAGCCCTTTTTATATGTGTTGGTGTTCTATATGACCGACATAAGACTCGACTTGTTAGATATTACGGAGGTTCAGTGAGCACCATGCCGAATCTCCCTACCATTTTCTTCTCTTCCACTTTGGCCAATATGAGTTCACCTGGTACTAGCAGCTTTATCGGGGAATTTCTCATCTTAGTAGGAGCTTTCCAAAGAAATAGCTTAGTAGCCACATTAGCAGCGCTTGGGATGATTTTAGGCGCGGCGTATTCCCTTTGGCTATATAATCGTGCGGTTTCTGGGAATTTAAAACCTGATTTCCTCCATAAATTCTCCGATCCAAATGGCAGAGAAGTTTCCATATTTATACCTTTTCTTGTTGGAGGGGCGACCGTCCGTTAAACTACCAAAGAAAAAAGGGTAAACCAATGCGATCATGACATTGTAGGTGCTTGCGATGGGACGGATGCGACTTCCCTCAGTTGGTTTGGATGGCATAGCCCGTTGCAGAAGTCCCCCTTTTTATTCATTTCTTTAGTCTTTAGGGAGCCAAAGCTTTACTTTACTAAACTAATAAAATAAGGCTCGCGCAGGGGCGCTCACGTTTTTGGCGGGGCCGTATCTTGCTGGGTGAGACCGAGAGAAAGAAAGGACGGGGGGCAACCATGCATGGTACTTCTCGACCGTGTCTCCGAGGGACAGTTGAACGAGCGACTCATGAATGCTGCCGGGTCGGACGAGCCAATAACTCGAACGCGTTCGGTCTTTTTTTGAGCAAGAATCACGGCGTTACCCTATCTTCACCATGATACGGACTCCAAGTTCTTATGGCAGAGCACGAGGAGATTGATCATCAATATGATTGATGATGGGAATGGAAACCAGAAGCGCGGCTGGGGTCTTCGTGGTCCACAAGATAATAAAACCATCAGTAACAGTAACGTAAGCATGAGACTTTTTGGTAGTACCGGTGAACCAGATGGCCGCGGCGGTGGAATCTGGGGCGGAGGACTTGTAGTATCTCTCTAGATCTGGCAAAAACGAAAGACCCCCTAACATAATTCGAATGGAGGCTGACCGCCGAGCCCACTCTGGCCTCGCGGGGCGGGCCCTTGTGGTTGCGAGCTGGAGCTGCCATAGCTTATGGCTAGAGCAATGGGGGGGCCCCGGCAGAGAGAAAAGCAAGGATAACGAGCGCTCCGCCCGCCAAGCGGGCGGCAGGAGCAGCGGGCAAGTGCTTGGTAGGCCAACAGCCCAGTGAACCGGGCGGGGCACTCGACGAAAGGGGGCACACTGAGCAAGTACGAGAAATTGGCCCCGCTCCTCTTTCTTAAAACCAAGGACCTATGGAAGTCGGGGCTCGTCCCCGGTCAATATTGGATCCAACAATAGGGGGCCGTAGCACTGACCTCTTTTTTTTTCAATACAATAGGGGAAAAGATCGTACAGTTCCTTACCGAGACAAACTCTCAACGGATCCTCCGCGCGCTGGGCATACCTCTTTCCGTGCGTCTTTCTCGTGGCGGGAACAGAACAACAGGGAAAGGCCCGGCCGACCGGCCCAGGGCTCGAGGGCGAGCTTTATTTCTTTCAGATAGAATGGGGAGTGAATCAAAAGGCTTCCGTTTTTGGTTTGGGGGCTTTCGGGCCCCTCTCGATCTTTTTCGTAGTTGAGAAGGGGGAAGGAGTCTAAATCAATAGACATTAATGAACCATCATTGATGGACGTTGCACATGACACGATCAATTCGACTCAAGGTCCGGCGCTAATAGAAGTAGCTTACTCTCCTAGTAGCGAAGGAAAGGGGGCAGGGGCCCTGTCGTAGTAATCGTGGGCAGGTCTCATGAGATCTATGCCGGCCGTCGGAATCAAACGAAGGTCGAAGGACCATTCGATTCATTAAGGGGCATAGATCTAGGCCTATTTGTTTGTTCGGTCAATCACCAAAGGCGGGGGGGGGACCACTGTGGACGAGACCCCCGGCCTCGATTCTTTTGCATAGTCCGGGGGCCGGCCGCGGCGGAGCAGCGGGGCATAGCGGCGCCCTCGCCTGGCGCCATTCCCGGACCTAGCAGCAGACGGGCGGGGCGTGCCTGAATTCAGACCGGACCAGACTCTTCTTTGTTTGAGCTGCTCCCGCGCACGCAGACCGGAAGATCTCACTTGTCCAGTCCAGGACAAGTACGTAGAGATCTTCGTGGGACCGCGGAGGGAGTCTCCATCGATCTTTTCTAGGATTCCTTATCACGCCACACGTGGAGATCTTTCCATTGATAGATAAGGGGGCTCCCCCCTTGAACAGACTCTTAAAGGTTACTACCTACTTATACGGAAGAGGTGTACTTTGTGCCGCCCGGAGGTCATATAGATCGGAACCCGGAGCGATAAGAACGAAAGTCCTACCCACAGTACAACTACTGGCCCTTCAAAAAGGCTTTCAAGTAGCGCCCTTAGAATCTAAGCCCTTTTTAGGCCGTGTAATAGGGAGGTGTAAGGCATTTGGTACTTCGGTAGGGCGAGCAGCCCTTAAACCCAAAAAGGGTTTAGAACCCCTCCCCTATTTCTGCATTTCATTTTCTATTTGGCCTGCTTCAAACAAAATTATAAAAAAGGGTCGGTCAATAGCATAGCTCTTTCTTTCCCCGGTCTCCTAAAGGCCTTCGCTTTCCTAATCCGGTAGGGCCGGGCGGCTTTGTTTGCCCCAGCTTGGCGAATCGCATCCCCGCGCAACGACATTGTTTGTGCACCCCTTACCGTTCTCGCTCAGTGTTTGCAACGGCCGGGAAGGCAGTCGTAGAAGCGAAGCCTATCGCCACGCCGACCATCAAATACGAGATTTGGCCCCTTCTCAAAGATTTGATGGAATGGCCCAGCCCGCCTAAGAGCGCTTATGTCATAGGGGCATGGCTGGAAACAGGCC
>NC_058313.1:5000-15000 GCF_009905375.1 Apium graveolens | reverse complement strand
TGAGGCCGACTACCTGGACACAAAACAATCTCCGGGTCAGCACAACATGTACTATTTTCTATCACTCTATAGATAATAGAACCAACCATAAATAGGGTTCACTATAGAGACAGGCCACATCTATACTCTATAACGTAAATAGTGAGCTCTTCTAGTAGCTTCTCGTTTCTCAAGCTCTGCCATTGCCATGGACCTCAGACTCAACAACATTGATCTCGGTCTTTGATTCGTTCTTGCACCCGCTCCCGGGCATCAGAAGTAGTAGAAGAAGTGTTGTTGCCACCAGAGCTCTCATTGCCAGAGCTATCGTTATCAGAAGTAGTCTTGGTGCCAGAGCTAGAGGTAGGCGAAGAAGTGCTATTCCTGAAAGCAAGTGAGTATACCTTTTCTATATACGGTATACTCACTTGCCATAAGCATATAGAGCCAGTACAGCAAGTCTTGCTATTGACTTTATATAGCTTATATAGTAGCTATGCCATAGTTCTTTCATAACCTAGCTGTAAAGGGGAATGAAGTGGTTTAGCTATGCGAGTCGAATTGAGATTGATTTGTCTAATGCCTGTTTAGAACAACTACTGCGATAGCGGAGATATAGGCTAGCTAAATGCCCTAAAATCCGTATACGAGGCTATAAGCACCAGAGCAAGGACCAATAGCAGTTGATCGGGAAGTATATCCGGATCTTAAGTTAGGTTCTTATTAGTAGCAGCCGGCGACCCGGCAAGTGAATCAGAATACGCTGAAGGTTTGACATTACATTAGAATCAGCTGTTGGGAGCATAGTCTAGGAATTGAGAGACCTTCCTACCAAAGAATCTTTCTAAAAGCCATTCCTTTGTGAGTGTTAATCCGGGAGTGAACGCACTACTAGTCGTAGGGCCTAACAATAACTCATGAACTGAGGAGAATAAAAACTGCAATCGGTTATTCGACGATCATGAGAGCTTAAAGCCATTCTATCTCCGACCTCGGCTTGGGCTTGATGGACTTTTCATTCGTACCCACCTCCTCGAGTCGCCCAGTAAATGCATTTATCCTCCAAGTTGAGCGGAGACGGACGAAAGCATTGGATGATCGGCCGGGCAAAGGGCAGCTCATTCGTTCCTATCCCGGGATAAGCAGCAACCTACGCAGTGCACTGCTAATCAGTCATAGCTTGTGTTCGGAGCTATCTGCTGTCCATCGTTCCGAGCTAAGCAAAGCAGCTAAGCGATCAATCTCCCTCACCCAGCCCTACCAAATCCGTCGAGGTTGCCATGCATAGTAGACTAAGAGAATAGGACGGAAGCGAGCGACGCTGTTCTGTGCATCCTCCGAGCAATCAAATAATCAATCAGTTCAATCCTGCCTTCGCTTGTTAGCAGCTCTTCGATCAACCCGTCTCATGGTTCTTTGCCTTCCCCCCTGCTTTCAGGGAAGATCCGACGAAGCTTCTTTGTCCAGCTATTGGAAGATATTATCTTTGTTAAGAAATTCCATTTCTTCTATCAGAGCTGGTTGATCTCCAACTCCTAGAAGCATTCCTTTATAGAGCAGGTCAGGTAGAAGGATAGAAAGAAGAGACTTTATAGATATCCTCTCGGGACAAAGCTTCACTCTCACTCTCTGACGAGAAAGATCATCTCACACAATCTTTTAGGTTCGAGCATCTTTCAGAACCCTTTACCCTTTTTCTCTTTGACCTTGACCTAGCCCTTGCTTTGCTCGCTCGTTTGACGCCTTGACTGGCTAACTAAGAGACTAGTCCCCTTCCTGGCTTGAAAAGTAAGTAGGTGGGGTGTTGAAAACCTTATCCTTCAAGTGAAAAGAAAAAAGTGCCTGCTTAATCTGCAAAGGAAATAGGATAACCTTAGTCCAGGTGATAGTACACCCCATCTTTCTTTCCCATTTGAAAGAGTGCTTCCTGCGCTTGCCTAAGGGACAGAGACCGCTGGACTGGGATTAGGATAGATTTACACAAGGCCTGACCTTAGCATTCCAATTAGATACCCCTTTAGATACCCTGCTACATCAACAAGAAAGAAGAAGATAAAAAAATGGATGTCTCTTGCTGAAGTGTTTGGGAACATCAGTTAGACCTGACATTGAGCCTATTGAAAGCACAATGAAATTCCTGCTTCCTAGACATTCAGATTAAGATAATAGTGAGAGCGATAGACAGAGAAGTATAGAATGCTATTGTTTCAGAATCCAACACTTGTAAACTCATATCTCCAGGGACGGGCGTACCTTAGATTAGAAGCCCATACATAAGGATAGGGGCTGAGCTTAGGACTGCAGGAAAGAGGATAGCCACTAGGCCTAGAGACACACGCACTAAAAAAGAGATGGGGAAAGCATATTCTCTAGGAGAAAGAAGGACATCCGTCTTGGCCGACAGGGCTGACCCTGACTCTGATGCTTGACTAGAAATTCTACTTGCTTCACTTGAAATTAGAACTTCAAGGCTTTAAAGGAAAGAGACTCATAGATTGGCTTGAAAACTTCCCAGAGAGAAAACATCTTAATTAGAAGAAGAGGTCTTTCTTGATCCTGGAGAGGTAAAGATTGAGACAGGTTGTCAGAGTCATTCCTATTGCTGCCTAAGAGCCCTACCCCTACTTAAGAGATTGCTTGAAAGGCGTTGGTTGAGTGACTGCACTTGCCCCTTTTACTGCTGGATTTATTGACTTTGCCAGCTTCAAACCCTACTGTTCTAAGGATAAGGAACTGAAAGGGGATGAAAATCTAGCTCATATTCTTCTTTTGCATAGACCCACCATCTATCTGGTTAGCCCCCTCGGTGGACTAAGAAGAATGACGGATTGGGAATTCTCGGACTCGAAGTGAATGAAGAATGATTGAGATGATAGCATAGCTAGGATGAACTTGAAAAGATCTAAGTTTGAGTCAGGTCACTTGTAAACTCGAATCTTTATAGATTGGGTGGTCCAAGCACCGGGCTCATCATAATAGGGATAGCGCGTCACTACACTAAGGTTAGAAGAATTCCTCTAGCGAGAATCATTTCCTTGTGAAGTCATCCGTGAATTGAAAGACTCTTAGCCGGAGGAAGGATCTAAGCAAAGTGAATATGTAAAAGTTATGCTTCTATCATCATATGGCCATGAGACCAAGTTCCTGGCGATTAGTGAAATGGGGTTCTCACTAAAATAAGAATCCCAAGAAAGAAATCTAATTGATTGATTGATGCTTGCTCACTGCGCGGGGTCAGAAGGAAGGTAGGAGGCATACCCGGGCCTTACCGAGGAAAGTGCTTGCTTTGTTAGATAGATGTGCGTTGCGTCTGAGGGTATTCGATATAAGAATCGTTTCATCCATGGCGACCATAGGAATTGAATTGATTCTCTCGGGAATGGATCTTAGCACCTTTTGAGTGAGATTTTGAGAAGAGTTGCTCTTTGGAGAGCACAGTACGATGAAAGTTGTAAGCTGTGTTCGGGGGGGAGTTATTGTCTATCGTTGGCCTCTATGGTAGAATCAGTCGGGGGACCTGAGAGGCGGTGGTTTACCCTGCGGCGGATGTCAGCGGTTCGAGTCCGCTTATCTCCAACTCGTGAACTTAGCCGATACAAAGCTATATGATAGTACCCAATCTATGATTTATCATTCATGGACAAAAGGAAAAGGCCCGTATTTTAGTAGATAGGGGGGATTCGTGAGAATGGCGTAGGAGAGAAGGTCGAACGCTAACCCCTGACCGAAAATAGAAGCAATTCAAAAACCTTTCTTTTTTAGGTATGCCGCCCCGCGAGCAAGGAGTGCCACGCACGAGCGGAGCGAAAACAAAGCAAGGGGAATTATTCTATTTTTTTTGGGGGAAATCCTTTGATTGTGTATTGAATATAGATCCATGTCTTTCTTGTTCCACTAGCTAGGACCAAATTCTCACATGTCCGTTTCGTTATTACAACCTTCTTTTTTGATGTCAAAGACCAGAAGCTACGCGCAAATTCTCATTGGATCTCGGTTGTTCTTAACAGCGATGGCTATTCATTTAAGTCTTCGGGTAGCACCACTAGATCTTCAACAAGGTGGAAATTCTCGTATTCCGTATGTACATGTTCCTGCGGCTCGGATGAGTATTATTGTTTATATCGCTACGGCTATAAACACTTTCTTGTTCCTATTAACAAAACATCCCCTTTTTCTTCGCTCTTCCGGAACCGGTACAGAAATGGGTGCTTTTTCTACGTTGTTTACCTTAGTTACTGGGGGGTTTCGGGGAAGACCTATGTGGGGCACCTTTCGGGTGTGGGATGCTCGTTTAACCTCTGTATTCATCTCGTTCCTTATTTACCTGGGTGCACTGCGTTTTCAAAAGCTTTCTGTCGAACCGGCTCCTATTTCAATCCGTGTTGGACCGATCGATATACCAATAATCAAGTCTTCGGTCAACTGGTGGAATACATCGCATCAACCTGGGAGCATTAGCCGATCTGGTACATCAATACATGTTCCTATGCCCATTCCAATCTTGTCTAACTTTGCTAACTCCCCCTTCTCAACTCGTATCTTGTTCGTTCTGGAAACACGTCTTCCTATTCCATCTTTTCTCGAATCTTCTTTAACGGAAGAAATAGAAGCTCGAGAAGGAATACCAAAACCTAGTTCACTCGCTGAATCTCTTTGGGGCAGATAGCTCACAGCGCTCCTTCTATAGATATTTGAAAAGCTAACTCATGTTTCCACTCCATTTTCATTACGAAGATGTATCACATCAGGATCTGCTGCTCAAACCGAATCACGCCAACGTTATGGAAGTTCCCGGATCGTGTAAAATAAGAGTAGTACCAAAGGCGGCACCTTCTGATTTCATAATAAAAAATGGAAAATTGGCTATGGAGATTCCGCGCGGTCAAAAATTAATACAGAAAAAAAGGGCTTCGACAGGAAAGTCGTTTCGATCCAATCCATTCTTGGGGTCAAATAAGGGGTCTGTCAGTGACCTAGCACGACAAAGCGCTCTCCGAGGGCATGGAATGTCTCATTTTTTGTTCAGAATCTCCACAGTAATGTCTCTGTTAGATTCTCCGGTCGAAATACGGGAAAACTCCATTCAATTCTCGATGGAAACGGAGTTTTGCGAATTATCCCCGGAACTGGGAGAGCATTTCGAGATCTTCGAACATATTCGAGGGTTCAACGCGACTATTGTCACTTCGGCCAACACACAAGATGAGACTTTACCACTGTGGAGCGGCTTATTGCAAAAAGAGGAGGGGGAAAGTAAGTAAGATGTCGGAGAAGCGAAATATACGAGATCACAAACGGGGATTGCTCGCGGCTAAATATGAATTGAGACGAAAGCTTTATAAAGCCTTTTTTTTGTAAAGATCCCGATCTTTATAGTGAGATGCGGGACAAACATCGTTATAAGTTGTCCAAGTTGCCAAGAAAGAGTTCCTTTGCACGAGTAAGAAACCGATGTATTTTCACGGGCCGCCTTCGTTCCGTATATGAGTTCTTCCGAATTTCTCGTATCGTTTTTCGCGGATTAGCATCTCGAGGTGCTTTGATGGGCATAAAGAAAGCGTCTCGGTAGCCCAAAACAAACCTGTTTTTTTCCTCTCTTGTTTGCTTTTGGGCTGGGCCTTGACTTGGGGAGTCTATTTCTTTGGTCCATTTGTGTACTTTATCTATTTTTTTATTTCGGCCATGGAAGGATTTCGTCTCCCCGTCGGAGGCGGTGTCGGCTCGTCTATTCCGGATCTCAACGGCCCCCCGCCTGAGGCTCCCCCCCTCAACCGGCTGAAGACGTCTATTACGAAAAAGAGCCTGATCGCAGAAAAGCCATTCTTGAGCGGAAAAAGGCAGAGAAAGATGCTTCGGCGGCCTCAAATAGGAAGGCGCCGAGATCCTCCCTCAAATAAAAGAGATTGTAGAGGGCGGGAATCATCCGAAAAAAGAAGAATGCATCTCGGAAATAAATAAGACAAGAGAATTCTTTAAAATCAAAAGGCGGAAAAGGCGGCGGGGTTGAACAAAATAAAGAGGGACAGGGGGGGCAGCTATATTTCGAATAATGAGACGATCACGGATTTTATCAAGAACTACTTGATGGGGATTTATGAAAGGTTAAATCCAAGTGCTAAAGCACGAAAGCCCCATTACTGATGGACAAATCTGTTTGGACAAGAGATCGCTCGGGGTAAGCCGAAGGGTGCGATGACATCGAATGCGCCGCGGATTTTGTGGTGCGAGAGGTTGAGGAGAAGGCGGAGAAGAACCAATTACCATTTCTCGCTCGCTTGAAAGACGGCCTGGGGCCTTTTATCCCGATAGCAAGGTCTGGCGTCTGATCAAAAGATCAGTAAATCGGTGGAAGGGAGGGGGATGGGAGCCTTAGCCCTTAGAATTTCATTAATCCAATTCTAAGCCGGCGTGGCGCTGCTAGATGCTTCTGATCAATAAAACAGGAAGAGGGGTCAGCCAAAAAGAAAGACCACCAAAAGTAACGACCACCAAGATACGCATAGTGATTCGATCTTTTGATCACCCATTTTTTGAAAACCCTTTTTGGGGGCTTCCGCCTTACACACGGAAGATTGGATTGCCTGAATCGCGAGTCTTATATACTGTGTTACGATCACCTCATATTGATAAAAAGTCCAGAGAACAATTTGAAATGGAAATAAAGAAACAATTTCTGGTCATAAAAGCAGAAAGGCATGAATTGCGCAAGAAGTTCTTTCGGTTAAAACGCCGTGCGACTCGTAGGACATAAGACTTCTTGGTCAAGCCAAAAAAAGATTTGCCGACTGGATGCTCCTACCCCACCATGCCTGGCCCTTTACCTTATCTTAAAAGAGGGGGGGGTATGAAGCGTGGGAAAGAATGCAAGAAGTGTATGATACAACAGGTAACCTTAAGGAGTGGCGGCAACCTGATCAACGCGAGTGAACTGTGCTTAGACGCTTCGTAAAACCGCGCCGATCTACGAGAGGAGCTGATGGATGAGTAGGCTTCTCCTTTCGATTCACGGAATGTGATCTGGGACACGATGGGAGTTTGCGTGCCTCGGTAGGAAAGAGATCACCGGAGTATAGCACAAGATCGCCTTTTCTTGCTGCCATGGGGTCGACCTGTGAACAAGGTAAACCCAATGGGAACCAAAAAACGGGGGTACCGCATTGGGCAGAAGACAGTCCAAAAAGCGAAGGCTCACCCAGCTGAAGGAAGGAGCTTTGGAAGCTTACCTTATTATGTTATGAAAAGGGGAAAGGGGGTGAGATAGGCAACGGGTAGCTTGCTTCCAAGCCGGCCCGGCCGCGAGGAAGCAAGAGATCTTTGCCGGTGCTGACTTGGATCTCGGGTGACGGAATAAGGCGGCCAGAAGCGACGAGCAGTCGCGGTCGAGGCTTGGCTTTAGCCGATAGGCTAGCAGTAAGCTTGGCTACAGCGAAGCGCTTACCAAGCGCGAAGGAAAGGGCCTTCGCCACTTGAGCCGTATGCGGGGGAACTCGCACGTGCGGTTCTTAGGGGGGGAAGGCTAGTAGGAGCCATCCCATCCCAATAGCGTATATTTGGAGCTCAATATGAAATCCTCTTTTCTTGCAAGACCCGTTCGGATAAGGGAAAACAGCGTCTTTTTAAATTGGGCCTTCTACCGAAAAGACACTTTTCGCTTTAAACCCTTCTGTGCAGAGGGAAGATGGTCTTACTCAACATCTCCGTGCAAACCATAGCACTGGATGGAAGGTATGCTTCACTGACCTCGTTTAACACCATGCTTCCTCCGAAGCGAGATCGGAGTAGGAAGACCATGAGCGAAAAGCAAGGGCAAGCGATAGAAAGGATAGTCCCTCGCGCGAACGACTAAAAATGGTGAGATCATTAGTGAAAGAAGGACCAACGACGATCCTAAAGGAGAAGAAGGAGTAGGAGGAGTCAGTTTTCTTTGAAGATCGAGGAAAAAATAGGACAATTATGCCATTCGTAAAAAGTAATGTTATTCTGATTATTATGATTTCTATTTATCGGAATATTCTGGATCTTGGTTACCATAGTACTACGGCCTTCGAGAACAAATATTGGACCGGGAATCAAAAAGGGGAAAAGAAAGTAAAGTATAAGCACATATGGCACGAAAAGGAAATCCGATTTCGGTAAGACTTGAGAAAAATCGTAGTTCAGATTCAAGTCGGTTCAGTGAGGGCGACCGCGAAAGTCACCAAATAGGTCAGTCTTTTCCTTCCGTTTGTCAAAAAGAAAAAAAGAAAGGCGTGGGGGGACGTTGCAGATGTCCGGGACGGACACGACTTCTTCTAACGCTAGAAGACCACTGGAAGACACCCGGGACCAGAGCATGTCGTGAAAGAAGCACACTGGGCGGGGGCGTGCTTCGACCCTGTCTCCGGGGCACAGTTGAATGTAGATATCATGAACGCGAGGTGCAGGATACCAGGCCGAGAAACCGGGGCAATCCCCTATGTGCCAATCGCTAGCGCATCCAGGGCCCGGCGCCCAGCTCAGCTGGAGAGGCCTAGCCTGATCTGAGAAGTAAGTGCTAATTGGGTTCGGATAGACTTCATTCAAGAACGCCGCCGCCCCTGGAATCAATAAGAAAACAAGTGCTAAGTTTCAGATCAAGGAATAAACCGAAACGAAAGAAGGAGACGTTTCTCGCTCGGCACCTAAAGCGCACTATGCTCCGCTTCAACAAATGAGAGTTTTCGGTGAAACCGGTGAACCGCGCGAGCTGGTTAGATGCGTGGGACAGAGGGCTCGTAGTACCTGCTAGCGCAGCTATGCAGTGGAAGGGAAGGAGCCTAAATCAACCCCCTTCTTTATTGATTTCTTTTTTTTCTTTGAAAAAGCAGTACAAGGAGATTAGACTCTCGGATGAGACTAAGCAGCTACCGACCGTTCCGGCGCGCCCTTGACCTATCTTGATTAAGACCGAAACCCTATCTAAAGTGGGGCCTAGTTTAAGCTGTCAAACAAATGATAGATAGAATGGAAAAAAAAAAAGAATAACCACTAGTAGGGATATGGGTGGAGTCTCTCTCAGTAAAGAGAGTTGTAGATTCGTAAAACAGGAGAAGAGCCTTGACTTTCTATTCTATTAGTCAATCGCGCTAGCTGCAATCAAACTAAAGCAAGAAGGGAGGGTGCTTGTTGCCGCTTTATTAATTAGTAAGTAGGCCTGTTCAGGCGAAAGGTTGCTTTACTAAGATTCTAATATAAGGCGCGTTAGCACTTTAGAAAGATTGCTCGTTAGCTAGGCCGTTTTCAATAAGGACGTTTAGGCTTGACTAATAAGATAGAAAGGGCTTTTTCATCAGGCAGGTTTGGAACCCTATACAAAGGCCGTTTCCTTTCAAAAACTTCCTCTTCCTGCTGCGAGGGCGTTGCACGAAACCAAACCGCCCCCGCCCGATCAAGTACCAGCTGCTTCGCCGGTAGGCCCACTTAGGTTAGGGGGGCATTGTCCCTCAGTTCTTACCAACCTCCCCGGTGTGTGTGTAATCGACGTCTTGCTAGCTTCAACTCAGTCGAATAAGAATCATTGATTCCCTCTGCTGTCAATTTTTTATTCATTCAGGGCGCTCGGCCGGTGCTCCTTTCTCAAACCAGAATCTGAACGTTAGGGAAGATAAGGAAAGACCACCTGAGCGAACCGACCGAAGGGACTTGACTTATCCGAACCAAACGATAGCAGCTTAAAGCTAGGCTTATCCACGAGCAGCGTCGCTGCTTGATCAGCGGGGAGGAGTATCTCATCAAAGTATGGGGCAAGGGATCAAACGCTTTTACTTTGTCTCCCGGGATACACCACAGGTTGGGTTTGAGAGCCGTGTGATGGGTGACTATCCAGCACGGTTCGGAGAGCACTTTTAGTCTGCGTTGGTGAATGGAAGCCCCCCTATCAAGCAAGAAAGAAGCGGCTCTTCCCACGGCGGAGTCAGCATTGACTCTATTTATTATTATGGTAAATCAGTGTATCAAGATGTTAATATGAGGTCTTATTTCGGTTCGATACGTCCACCTACGA
>NW_027421898.1:0-29038 GCF_009905375.1 Apium graveolens | reverse complement strand
CCTTTAACCATATTAGAGTAATTTTTGCACCTTATAAGACTCACTTTCAACCATATATTGGTACAATTACATGTTAACATCATAAACATCTAATTTGACATCCTTTAACCACCTCTTGGTACCACTTTCATACGAGTCAATTTTGGTCCACATTTTGGCTCTAATCTACCATGTAAGTCACTTTAAACCTATTAGAGTAATTTTTCACCTTATAAGACTCACTTTCAAGCATATATTGGTAGAATTAACATGTTAACATCATAAACATCCAATTTGACATCCTTTAACCATCTCTTGGTACCACTTTCATAAGGGTCAATTTTGGTCCACATTTTGGCTCTAATCTACCATGTAAGTCACTTTAACCATATTAGAGTAATTTTGCACCTTATAAGACTAACTTGCCACCATATATTGGTAGAATTAACATGTTAACATCATAAACATCCAATTTTACATCCTTTAACCATCTCTTGGTACCACTTCCATACGAGTCAATTTTGGTCCACATTTTGGCTATAATCTACCATGTAAGTCACTTTAAACCATATTAGAGTAATTTTTGCACCTTATAAGACTCACTTTCAACCATATATTGTACAATTAACATGTTAACATCATAAACATCTAATTTGACATCCTTTAACCACCTCTTGGTACCACTTTCATACGAGTCAATTTTGGTCCATATTTTGGCTCTGATCAACCACGTAAGTCACCTTAAACCATATTAGAGTAATTTTGCACCTTATAAGACTCACTTTCAACCATATATTGGTAGAATTAACATGTTAACATCATAAACATCCAATTTGACATCCCTTTAACCATCTCTTGGTACCACTTCCATACGCGTCAATTTTGGTCCACATTTTGGCTATAATCTACCATGTAAGTCACTTTTAAACCATATTAGAGTAATTTTGCACCTTATAAGGACTAACTTGCCACCATGTATTGGTAGAATTAACATGTTAACATCATAAACATCCCAATTTGACATCCTTTAACCATCTCTTGGTACCACTTTTATACAAGTTCAATTTTGGTCCACATTTTGGCTCTAATCTACCATGGAAGTCAATTTAAACCATATTAGAGTAATTTTGCACCTTATAAGACTCACTTTCAACCATATATTGTTACAATTACCATGTTAACATCATAAACATCTAATTTGACATCCTTTAACCACCTCTTGGTACCACTTTCATACGCGTCAATTTTGGTCCATATTTTGGCTCTGATCAACCACGTAAGTCACTTTAAACCATATTAGAGTAATTTAGCACCTTATAACACTCACTTTCAACCATATATTGGTAGAATTAACATGTTAACGCCATAAACATCCAATTTGACATCCTTTAACCATCTCTTGGTACCACTTTTATACAAGTCAATTTTGGTCCACATTTTGGCTCTAATCTACCATGTAAGTCACTTTAAACCATATTAGAGTAATTTTGCACCTTATAAGACTCACTTTCAACCATATATTGGTACAATTAACATGTTAACATCATAAACATCTAATTTGACATCCTTTAACCACCTCTTGGTACCACTTTCATACGAGTCAATTTTGGTCCACATTTTGGCTCTAATCTACCATGTAAGTCACTTTAAACCATATTAGAGTAATTTTTCACCTTATAAGACTCACTTTCAAGCATATATTGGTAGAATTAACATGTTAACATCATAAACATCCAATTTGACATCCTTTAACCATCTCTTGGTACCACTTTCATAAGGGTCAATTTTGGTCCACATTTTGGCTCTAATCTACCATGTAAGTCACTTTAAACCATATTAGAGTAATTTTGCACCTTATAAGACTAACTTGCCACCATATATTGGTAGAATTAACATGTTAACGTCATAAACATCCAATTTTACATCCTTTAACCATCTCTTGGTACCACTTCCATACGAGTCAATTTTGGTCCACATTTTGGCTATAATCTACCATGTAAGTCACTTTAAACCATATTAGAGTAATTTTGCAACTTATAAGACTAACTTGCCACCATGTATTGGTAGAATTAACATGTTAACATCATAAACATCCAATTTGACATCCTTTAACCATCTCTTGGTACCACTTTTATACAAGTCAATTTTGGTCCATATTTTGGCTCTAATCTACCATGGAAGTCCCTTTAAACCGTATTAGAGTAATTTTGCACCTTATAACACTCACTTTCAACCATATATTGTTACAATTAACATGTTAACATCATAAACATCTAATTTGACATCCTTTAACCACCTCTTGGTACCACTTTCATACGAGTCAATTTTGGTCCATATTTTGGCTCTGATCAACCACGTAAGTCACCTTAAACCATATTAGAGTAATTTTGCACCTTATAAGACTCACTTTCAACCATATATTGGTAGAATTAACATGTTAACATCATAAACATCCAATTTGACATCCTTTAACCATCTCTTGGTACCACTTCCATACGCGTCAATTTTGGTCCACATTTTGGCTATAATCTACCATGTAAGTCACTTTAAACCATATTAGAGTAATTTTGCACCTTATAAGACTAACTTGCCACCATGTATTGGTAGAATTAACATGTTAACATCATAAACATCCAATTTGACATCATTTAACCATCTCTTGGTACCACTTTTATACAAGTCAATTTTGGTCGACATTTTGGCTCTAATCTACCATGGAAGTCACTTTAAACCATATTAGAGTAATTTTGCACCTTATAAGACTCACTTTCAACCATATATTGTTACAATTACCATGTTAACATCATAAACATCTAATTTGACATCCTTTAACCACCTCTTGGTACCACTTTCATACGCGTCAATTTTGGTCCATATTTTGGCTCTGATCAACCACGTAAGTCACTTTAAACCATATTAGAGTAATTTAGCACCTTATAAGACTCACTTTCAACCATATATTGGTAGAATTAACATGTTCGTCATAAACATCCAATTTGACATCCTTTAACCATCTCTTGGTACCACTTTTATACAAGTCAATTTTAGTCCACATTTTGGCTCTAATCTACCATGTAAGTCACTTTAAACCATATTAGAGTAATTTTGCACCTTATAAGACTCACTTTCAACCATATATTGGTACAATTAACATGTTAACATCATAAACATCTAATTTGACATCCTTTAACCACCTCTTGGTACCACTTTCATACGAGTCAATTTTGGTCCACATTTTGGCTCTAATCTACCATGTAAGTCACTTTAAACCATATTAGAGTAATTTTTCACCTTATAAGACTCACTTTCAAGCATATATTGGTAGAATTAACATGTTAACATCATAAACATCCAATTTGACATCCTTTAACCATCTCTTGGTACCACTTTCATAAGGGTCAATTTTGGTCCACATTTTGGCTCTAATCTACCATGTAAGTCACTTTAAAGCATATTAGAGTAATTTTGCACCTTATAAGACTAACTTGCCACCATATATTGGTAGAATTAACATGTTAACGTCATAAACATCCAATTTTACATCCTTTAACCATCTCTTGGTACCACTTCCATACGAGTCAATTTTGGTCCACATTTTGGCTATAATCTACCATGTAAGTCACTTTAAACCATATTAGAGTAATTTTGCAACTTATAAGACTAACTTGCCACCATGTATTGGTAGAATTAACATGTTAACATCATAAACATCCAATTTGACATCCTTTAACCATCTCTTGGTACCACTTTTATACAAGTCAATTTTGGTCCACATTTTGGCTCTAATCTACCATGGAAGTCCCTTTAAACCATATTAGAGTAATTTTGCACCTTATAACACTCACTTTCAACCATATATTGTTACAATTAACATGTTAACATCATAAACATCTAATTTGACATCCTTTAACCACCTCTTGGTACCACTTTCATACGAGTCAATTTTGGTCCATATTTTGGCTCTGATCAACCACGTAAGTCACCTTAAACCATATTAGAGTAATTTTGCACCTTATAAGACTCACTTTCAACCATATATTGGTAGAATTAACATGTTAACATCATAAACATCCAATTTGACATCCTTTAACCATCTCTTGGTACCACTTCCATACGCGTCAATTTTGGTCCACATTTTGGCTATAATCTACCATGTAAGTGACTTTAAACCATATTAGAGTAATTTTGCACCTTATAAGACTAACTTGCCACCATGTATTGGTAGAATTAACATGTTAACATCATAAACATCCAATTTGACATCCTTTAACCATCTCTTGGTACCACTTTTATACAAGTCAATTTTGGTCGACATTTTGGCTCTAATCTACCATGGAAGTCACTTTAAACCATATTAGAGTAATTTTGCACCTTATAAGACTCACTTTCAACCATATATTGTTACAATTACCATGTTAACATAATAAACATCTAATTTGACATCCTTTAACCACCTCTTGGTACCACTTTCATACGCGTCAATTTTGGTCCATATTTTGGCTCTGATCAACCACGTAAGTCACTTTAAACCATATTAGAGTAATTTAGCACCTTATAAGACTCACTTTCAACCATATATTGGTAGAATTAACATGTTCGTCATAAACATCCAATTTGACATCCTTTAACCATCTCTTGGTACCACTTTTATACAAGTCAATTTTGGTCCACATTTTGGCTCTAATCTACCATGTAAGTCACTTTAAACCATATTAGAGTAATTTTGCACCTTATAAGACTCACTTTCAACCATATATTGGTACAATTAACATGTTAATATCATAAACATCTAATTTGACATCCTTTAACCACCTCTTGGTACCACTTTCATACGAGTCAATTTTGGTCCACATTTTGGCTCTAATCTACCATGTAAGTCACTTTAAACCATATTAGAGTAATTTTTCACCTTATAAGACTCACTTTCAACCATATATTGGTAGAATTAATATGTTAACATCATAAACATCCAATTTCACATCCTTTAACCATCTCTTGGTACCACTTTCATAAGGCTCAATTTTGGTCCACATTTTGGCTCTAATCTACCATGTAAGTCACTCTAAACCATATCAGATTAATTTTACACCTTATAAGACTAACTTGCCACCATATATTGGTAGAATTAACATGTTAACGTCATAAACATCCAATTTTACATCCTTTAACCATCTCTTGGTACCACTTTCATACAAGTCAATTTTGGTCCATATTTTGGCTCTAATCTACCATATTAGTCACTTTAAACCATATTAGAGTAATTTTGCACCTTATAAGACTCACTTTCAACCATATATTGGCTCAATTAACATGTTAACGTCATAAACATCTAATTTGACAACCTTTAACCACCTCTTGGTACCACTTTCATACGAGTCAATTTTGGTCCACATTTTGGCTTTAATCTACCATGTAAGTCCCTTTGAACCATATTAGAGTAATTTTGCACCTTATAAGACTCACTTTCAACCATATATTGGCACAATTAACATGTTAACATCATAAACATCTAATTTGACATCCTTTAACCACCTCTTGGTACCACTTTTATACGAGTCAATTTTGGTCCCCATTTTGGCTCTAATCAACCATGTAAGTCACTTTAAACCATATTAGAGTAATTTTGCACCTTAGAAGACTAAATTGCCTCCATATATTGGTAGAATTAACATGTTAACATCATAAACATCTAATTTGACATCCTTTAACCACCTCTTGGTACCACTTTCATACGAGTCAATTTTGGTCAAGATTTTGGCTCTAATCAACCATGTAAGTCACTTTAAACCATATTAGAGTAATTTTGCACCTTATAAGACTCACTTACAACCATATATTGGTAGAATTAACATTTTAACATCATAAACATCTAATTTGACATCCTTTAACCGTCTCTTGGTACCACTTTCATACGAGTCAATATTTGTCCACAGTTTGGCTATAATCTACCATGCAAGTCACTTTAAACCATATTAGAGTAATTTTGCACCTTATAAGACTAACTTGCCACCATATTTTGGTAGAATTTGTAATAACCCCAATTTTTGAGAAATTTTGAAACCCTTATGAATAGTGTTTTTGCTGAACGAGAAAACTTTTCATGCCACACTATGTAGGGGTTCTGTTATGGATATTCTGGGATATTATTAGTACTCTATGAAGTATATAAGTGTATGTAAAGATCGTCAGAATCCAATTCCGAACATTTTGATTTTTCCCGGAAATCCACAAGATACGGAGAGAATTGAGTATAAGGTAACAGGATAAAAAGGATTTAAATTAAAGGATTATAATAGAGGATCATAAAAAGGAATATAACGTATTGAGAAAGGTTAAGGGAACCTAAGTAATAAGATCCCGGGTATGATCCTTCAAACGATAAACGAGAACGAAAGTTAAGCGAACCGTACAACAGATCAGCGGTCATTAGGCAAACGATTAGGAAGCTAATCAAAGGGTTTAATGGGAGTGATGTCATCCAACCAATAGAAAGGAGACAAGGAAGGGAGGATGACATCATAAGGGTGACATAAGCATGACATGGAAGAAGGGAGGTGTGGTTGATTAAGGACCACACAAATTCAAGGGCAAGGTGGTAATTTGCTAAATCAAAAACAAAACCAAGCCAACCAAGCTAGCAAATCATTTCATCAAGAATCAAAAAATCAGCCAAGGCATTTGTTCCTCACCTAGCTCTCGGCTTTTCATTTTTTTCAAAGAAAAAAATTTCCAAAATCAAGATCCAAGCATCCTTAATTGGTAAGAAAATTCCCTAACCATCTTTATGCTTAGTTATGGCTATATCATGAGTTTAAGCCATTAATTCTTTCTCTAGCTTCTCCATTTAATCAATGAAGAAGACAATGAATAGTGTTTTCAAGTTTTTAACTTGAACTTTTTCTTGTTTTTCTTGAAGATCCAAGCTTTCCTAAGGCTTCTCCAAGCTTCTTAAGGCTTCCTAGCTCAACCCACCACTTCAAGGAAGGTATACCATTTTCAAACCCTAGGTCCATATATATTATAAGGTGATTTTGATGAGTAGGATGTTATTGTAGTTGATGTTATGATTAGAGTTTGAGATTTGGAATGGTAGTGAAATGAAATGGTAATTTTGTGGTTTTGATTTAAAGAAACTTAAGAATGATTAAAGTAAAGTTTAAGCATAAGTATGAATGGTTAAATTGAATTGGTTGGGGTTGTTATGATGTGATAAGGATGGATGTTTGTTGTGTGTTGGATTTGAGGAGGGTTTGGGTTGATTGTGGATGGTTTAAAAATTTGGAAATCACGTAAACATAGCCGTCGTAACGTCCGATTTTCTTTGGACTGTTTTTGTGCATAGCATTAGGACCCGAGAACCCCCTGCTAGATTGTGACCACTGCCATGTTTAGATAGCTCATGTTACGAGCTTCGTTTTGATATGTAGTTCGTTCGATTCCGATGCACGGTTTAGGAGAAACGACCGTTTCAAGTAACGGCGTTTCGCGAACGAAACTTTTTCCCTCGCCTTACTTTGAAACATAGGTTAAAGACCAAAAAGGGTTAATTAATGTGTGAAACATTTATGGTAAGTGTGTTAGGCAGTTGGTAAGTCATTCGCGAAGGAATCGCTTTAAAACTCGTAAAGGTTAAGTTATTAAAAATGGTGGAGCCGAGGGTACCCGAGTGACTTAAGCGAATCGGTGAGCGCAAAACTAGCATTAGAGTCTAAGTTAGTTAAAGCATAGATTTACAAGTGATTTTGGTTTAATTCCAACTTACTTGTTGTTTATAGGTTATCAGACTCGTCCCGAGCCTTTCTCACCCCCAAGTCGCTCAGGCAAGTTTTCTACCCGTTATACTGTTGTTGTGATGTAAATATATGTATATGCATTATCTTGTGATATTGCATGATTGTTATATGCATGTCTGTTTCGTAATCTGGTTATCTATCTGTTGATTTCAATGCTTATAGTTGCATAATACCTATGCTAGAAATAAGCAAGTAGTTGCGTATACCCTTAGTATAGGGGATAAAAGGTGAACATATTTCTAAACCGGGAGTCGATGTTCCCGAGTATATTATATATATATATATTTATATATATATATATATATATGGATATAGTTTTTAAAACTATGGATCGAATAAGGTTTATTCGATACCTTTATTCTATTATTTGAATATTATTTGAATATTCATTCGAGGGCTTATGACTCAGTTTATTTTATTATTTGAATATTATTTGAATATTCATTCGAGGGCTTATGACTCAGTTTATTTTATTATTTGAATATTATTTGAATATTCATTCGAGGGCTTATGACTCAGTTTATTTATTATTTGAATATTATTTGAATATTCATTCGAGGGCTTATGACTCCTTTTATATTATTTATTGAATATTATTTGAATATTCATTCGAGGGTTTATGACTCAGTTTATATTATTTATTGAATATTAATTGAATATTCATTTGAGGATCTATGACTCCGATTATTTGCTGAAATATATTCTTTATTTTATTAAAGAATAAGATGTCAATAATCAAACTTATTTTCGATTATTCAAATAAAGATAATACTTTCATATAAGTATAGCTTTGGTTAATTAATACTCGTTTCAAGTATAAATTTTAATACTTCTACTTCAATTATTTTTATAAAGATTATTCTTTATGGGAATATTATTTAATTAATAATATTCAGATATTTTCTAATATTCTGGGGACTGATTTACTTCATTAAATCAGCCTTACTCCAAACACTCTTTAAAGTGTTTTCGAGTCTTCAAAATGATTTTTAAAAGTCAGAGCGGATCCCAAAACTCATTTTTATATTTAAGATCTTCCTTTTTAAAGGGGATTTAAATACTCGCTCAAAAACCTGGGGAATCCGGCTCTGTGGTGTATTTTATATTCGCAACGAGGTTGCAGATTTGGTAAATGAATTGATTACTTGCCCAACGTTCGGGAAGTAAGCCCATCTCATTGAGTCGGCATAAGCGACAGGCCGGGGTACGGTCTATTATTGTGTAAGTGGCTGGGTGGCAGTCCATCAACGCGTGAGGGGCCGGGGTACGGTCTAGCGCGAGGTCCTAATGCGGCCAGGGTGATGACCGGTGAGGAATTCATCCATCTACAGTAGAAAAGGTTACTTATTGGTATCTTTGCCTGATCAGCGAGATATCGGGTTTATGCCAAAATTCTTTTCCTTTCCAAAATTCATTGGATGTTTCGAACTCTGTTCATACTTCACATAACAGAGGTTCCAGGAAATGTTTAAAGGGATATATATATGTGGTTATATATATATCGGGACTAAATAAAGTATCTCATAACTTTTTCATTCAATAATCTTTCAAAGATTGAATCTATTCAAGTCTTATCTTGTGGTCTCATCAGTGGGATGAACTTTTGAAATTGATTATAACTTGAACGGTGGTAGTTCAAGTAGTATTGGGAATGATATAAATGTAGTGAAGTATTTGGTAACTTCATCTTTAGAACTTATATCTAATTAATAATTGTCTTATGAATGACAAAGATTTTAAGAAAAACGTTGAGACAAGGTTAGATATATGAGATCACCTTGCAACGATATATTTTTTTTATATACAGTTATACACTGGGACTTTGTGTATATTATGCATGGAAGCGGACTTCCAATATTTTGAAAAGTATATATATATATATATATATACTGAATATTTTGCGACTTCATCGCATTAAGTGATCAACTTGGTTCATTTCTTTTGACCAAGACTTTCATGAGTATTATGAGTAGACTCATATACTGTAAATAATTATGCATATTATTTTGGTGGGCTTGCTGCTCACCCTTGCTTTCTTCTTTCATCACACAACAACAGTTAGGAAAGATGACCAGACTCCAGCAGACCCAGCGCAAGCGCGTGGAAAGCGTTCCGCGTCTTCCCGTTGATGTCGTAGCTGCTATAGCTGCAGAGGTAGATCTATTGTAGATTAGACCATTTGCTTTTGAGAATCAATTATGTATAATTATAACTTGTGGCAGATAATGGCAATTAACTGTAAATTTATCAAGTAATCGTTTTGGGTTGTAATAACTTTTAAATTGTGGATTCAAAGACTTGTACTTATTTGAATTTCATCTCTGAGACTATAACGGGTTGTGGTGTATGTTAGTGTGGGGTCACAGCATAAGGTTGGTTATTATTAATTAAGTGAAGTGATATTGTGGAAAGAAAGACCGTGACGACCCGGATCCCCGACCCCGGATCTGGGGGTGTTACAGAAATGGTATCAGAGCTAAGCGTTATAAACCTCAGAGATGATGGGACGTTAAGATAATAAGTTAACTAAGATAATAAGAACTCTTGCCAAGTTCATAGTCGGGCTACCTAACGTAGCACTGACAGTTAAAACCCTTATGGGAACCCTTATAAATATCGTGATAGGAGCGTAGTTCGTTATCGTATATGGTAGCAGGACTCCGAACCCTGAGGTTGAGGAGCAACATCGCGATGATACTTTATTACTAATTGGAGATCGGATTGTGGATCCGATAGAGTGTCCTAATGTAGGATCGGATGATGTTGATATTGAGGATGTTGTCCTAGTAGGGATAGTTGTTGAGGAGGACCCCATGCAGGATCCTGACAGGATTGGATAAAGGACCACTGATGAATTGATGACCATGGTTTGGTCGACTACCAGAGGTAGGATTGGCCGGTCACTACCGGAGGTTCGTTCAAGTTTGTAAAGATAGTAACCCCTTTAACGCGGCTTACTCATAAGACTGAGAAGTTCGAATAGACAGAGAAATGCGAGAATAGCTTTTAAGAACTGAAGCAAAGGTTGGTGACGACCCCTATGCTGGCGTTGCCGGATGGAAAAGGAGATTTTGTGAAGTGTAGTGACGCTTCGCACAAGTGCTTAGGGTGCGTGCTTATGCAGCACGGTAAGGTAATCGCGTACATGTCAAGACAATTAAGGTAATATGAAATTCGATATCCCCGCCCATGAGCTTAGGCTCGTGGCAATAGTTTTACCCTAAAGATTGGAGGCACTACTTGTATGGAGAGAAGTGCGAGAATTACCTAAGCCATAAGTGCTCTAGTACATTTTCACGTAGAAAGAGCTCAACATATGCCATAGGAGGCAGTTAGAGCTAATCAAGAATAATGATTGGGAGATTCTTTATCATTCGGGGAAAGCCAATATGGTGGCTGATGCCCTTAGTAAAAAGGAGAGACTCAAGATGATAATGTCTTTTGGAGAGTTTATAAGAGATTTTGAGAAAATGGAAATAGAAGTGAAGGTAACCGGAGCCGGTACCGAAAAGCTGTTTGAGATTGCAATACAGCCCGAATTATTGGAAAAGATCATATTGTGCCAGAAAAAGTTATGAATGAAGGCAGAGAGCCAACAATTAGATAAAAGATTAATATCGAGAAAGATGATAAGGGAATAATGAGGTATTCCTATAGAATTTGGGTTCCGAAAGTTCAAGAGTGTAAGGATGAGAACTTAGATGAGAGCCATGGTTGAGGAATAAGATTTAGAGCAAACCCTGAACGCGATAGTCAGGGAGGTCGCCATCAAGATAGAAGGAACCCATGACATAATGGAGTGGAAAATGAGGATTTTAAATTAAAAGATGACCCCAATTATGGGGAGTAGGATGAAACATTTCATAATAAGGAAACAGAAAGTCGAGTAAGGAAAGGAGACCCGAGACGGTACTCCTATACGGCAATTCATGGACCTGTCTAGACAGAACTTAGACTATTATCCCCAACCACCACTCTGAGGAGACAGTGCGGTGGGAAATTCTTTCATGACCTTTAAGTCGCTAAGCTCTCAGAGTTCCAAGGAACAAGCTGACCCAGTCGAGGCAAGAGCCTGGCTAAAGGAAATAGATGAATCATTTGAGATTCTAAATGATTGACGAACCACAAAAGACTGTTTTGTCACTTACCCTCCCAAGAGAGAGACCACCCGCTGGTGAAAGGCCAAGGAAGGCACGGAGCAAGAGATTATAATAAACTGATTAAAGTTCAGCCAATTGTTTTCGGGATCGTAATTCCCAAGGTTATGGAATAGTGTAAAAGCTTTAGAGCCAGAACAAAGGCAGACGAGTATGATGAATTATGAATCTAAGCTGTAAAAGTTGTTAAGATTCGTTCTGAAGACGCGAATCCAGAATGACGGGATATTTGAAATCAATGCTTATGTTGTGTTGGTTCATGAAATAATGATAAGAGAAAGGAAAATAAAAAGGAATTGAAGTGGAAAGGAATAAAAAGGCAACAGAGTTTGAGGAATGATAAGGGAGTTGGGTATGAGGAAACCCTAAAGACTCCTATTAATAGAAATAGAAAAGTATATGATCGTCAGGATGAGGGTGATTCACCATGAGTTAAAGTTGACGGTTGAAGGCATAAGAGATGCATATAGTTTATCCCCTGTAAGTTGGGAGGATTCGAGGAAACCTTGAGATAATTCGAAGGATAAATAATGAGACGCGGATAGACTAAGGGGATAAGAAAGTAAGAAATTAAGAAAATTGGATGAAGGAAGTGACCTTCAAGAAGGTGAAGTGTAAGACCGGTGGCATGATACCCAGAAAGGGAGACGCCACATATGAAAGATATCCCAACATTAAGGTGACTGTTGAGATAAACAACAAAAGTAAATAAGGAATTACTAAGAAGAAGTTCACGTTGAACACGACCAATATCTTCCAGAACATCCATGTTATCGTTACCAGATTAGGCAAGAAAAGCGGATAACCGTTGTTATCTTTTGGAGGCCATTTTGATTAACCTCATTTTGTATACAGATGTTATTGTGAAATTAGGCATTTACTATCGAGGTGGGAATGATTGAATAAGATACCCATATCAGGGATATATGACTTTATTTATCCATGGAAGGATGCTTGTACCTTTTTAAAGGTGGAATTAAGGATAGAACATCGGTAACTTAAAACGAATCCTAGGGGAATGCATAAGGGTTGGCATTTCACCCTTGATAGGGATAGTATGAGTTTTGACAGTATGAATTGGAAAGCATTAAGGTAATAATAACCTTTAAGGATCAGTGGAGAAATTTTTCAGAAGTATATAGACAAGGGTTCTAGTAATAGTGAATGGTATTTTGATATGCCCTGTATCTAGGGAATACAGGAGGAATGATTCAAGGATAACCTTAGAAGTTTTGCAATGAGAAAGGTAATATTCAAAATTTTCAAGAATGGAAATGTTGATAAAGGAAATATGACGTAATTATAATGTTGCCAAGTGGGGCACGTGTTAAACCACGATAAAGTATGGATCGAACCAGTAATGGTCGAAATTGTTCAGGGCAATTAGGACTTAAGATAAAAGATGTTCTAAGTATGATTGAGAGTCAGTCGTGACAGTGATTAACCTCTAAAGACTGAGGCAATAACTTATGGAAAAATGGTGATATTTTTACTCATCAGATATTAAGGAAAACATCTTCACTCAAGCAGTGATCGGAAATAAAGTAGAAAATTTATTTGGAGGTGGTTAAAAAGACATTGACTGTAAGGAAATTTTACTATCAGGAAAGGCCAAAGAGGTGGCCGACACTTTAAAGGTAAGTGGATAATTATAGGCGCGTGTGCCAAAAGAATACAGTGATGATGGTTAGAAATGTGAAGGTTGAATTATGGTTTGGAAGATTGACATTCCTTCTGATGACGGTGCAATACCCAACCGTAATAGTAGTAGGTAAAGGTTTCATTCGTGTAATCGCCATGAACGGGCTATCTATCTTAGGAGGTCCTATCTGGGGATAAGCCAGGACCATGTTTCCAAAAGGACTAAACGAACCTTTGAGTTAAGTCTTCTATCGAAGGCATATGATTAAAAATGGTATTAGCCTGCTATCGTTGCTTTGAGCGAAACTCTTCTGCAATTTTATCTGCTTCATGTCATGTATGTATGTCAGAATCAGGAGTGTTCTTCATGAATCGTGAATGGTGATTATGTTACCTCCTTAGAAGGATTTGATACGACATGTATGGACTCCGTATGGTTAGCTATTAAGATTTCATGGAATGTGAATGACGACAGTAGGTCAGTGGTGGACCATAGTAAGGCAGCAATGATTCTGCGAGTATCGAGCTGATTACAACCGTGAGAGTTGTATTGGAATGGGTGTTGAGATTGAGTACCACTAATCGGGTCGTGGTAGTGTATAAGTTATCATCGATAGACTAATTAAGTAGAGTGTCTACCTAGTGAATCATTATTCTTTCTTATCAATAGAGAGTCGTATTATTATACGAGGAAGGTTGCGGTGCAAGCATAGAAATTCAAGTAACAATGATGTCTAGAATGAGATCCCAGATTCGATTTTCGATGTCGAGGGAGTTTCAAAGGTTATTATGTATAAGCTCAAGGAAGAGTGTGGGTCCATAGAATGATGGACGGGATAGCGAAAATATTTAGGCATGGGAAATACGAGGCTATAATGCTTGATGCTGATATAAATACGTATATGTTTTGTTCTCCTATGACAAACCTCTATAGTTCAGAGGTAGGTTCCAAGCCAGATATTTTGTGGCAGTATATTTTTTTCATATATACAATTCTCTTCAGTTCGTTCTTTTCTCTTCTTTTCATTTCATGTAATCTGAGAAGAACAACCCTTCCAGAAGGGGAGGTATTGCCGAATGACTATCTATCTGTGTGATAGAAGCCTAGTAGGATACCATCTATTGTTTAATTGCTTGTCAAGTACTAAAGGCTGGCCACCTTCTGTACTAACTATGCAATATAACAAGTGTTCATGATCATAGTGATCTCTCAACAAATTCCTTTACTTCTTTATGATTGATCAAGCTTCCAAAGATAGAAGCAGCTGAAAAAGGAGTAATAAAGTGGTGGTAGTATGCGGAATGGGAACACATTCGTGATACTAAGGTTGACGTGGTTATTAAAAGGTTATAGAACGCTAACGAGCAAAAGTATAACCAGTATAATATTAGGAACGGAAGGTAGTAGCGATTACGAACTGGAAAAGAATGGGTATTGAGAAGCAGAAGCTCTAATGATAAAAGTTATAATGAGAGTCTGTGCAATAGACTTGAAAGAATTTGGAATGATCACTTAATTCGGATTGAGTTATCTTACGACAATAGATCATATGTCATTATCGAGATGTCGCCTTATGAGATCCTTGAGGGAAGACAATGTCGATCTCCCTTATGTTAGGATGAAGTTGTAGAGCGCAAGATGCTCGGACCCGCAGTAGTCCAAAGGACCAGGGATATAATAGATCTAATCAGAGGACGGCTGGTAGTAATCCAAGATGGACATAAGAGGTATGCTGATTTGACTCAAAAAAAAAAAGGGACAAAGAATATGAAATAGGGGGCCTAGTAATGTTATAGGTATCCCCTTGGAAACCCTTGAAAAGGATTGATGAGGTTCGGAAAGGAAGGAAAGTTAAGTCTACAATTTGTTGGACCCTTGGATATATTAAGACGTTTGGGAAGTTAGCATATGAGCTAGCCCTAACCCCGAACATGTAGCAGGTCGTAACGTGTTTCACGTATCAATGTTAAGGAAGTGTTATTCAGATGCCAGCTAAATAAAGGCATATGAGCGCATAGATATGTAACCCGACGTAACCTATATGGAGCAACCAGGAAGGGTTATAGAGTGAAAAGGGAACAAGTGCTTTGGAGAAGGGTTATCAAACTATTCAGAGTTTGATGGAAGAACCACAATGTGGGAAAATTTACTTGAGAGTTAGAAAATGTAATGCTAAGAAAGTATTACCATTTGTTTTCTATCTGATTCCGGGACGGAATCCTTTTAAGGAGGGGAGACTGTAATAACCCCAATTTTTGAGAAATTTTGAAACCCTTATGAATAGTGTTTTTGCTGAACGAGAAAACTTTTCATGCCACACTATGTAGGGGTTCTGTTATGGATATTCTGGGATATTATTAGTACTCTATGAAGTATATAAGTGTATGTAAAGATCGTCAGAATCCAATTCCGAACATTTTGATTTTTCCCGGAAATCCACAAGATACGGAGAGAATTGAGTATAAGGTAACAGGATAAAAAGGATTTAAATTAAAGGATTATAATAGAGGATCATAAAAAGGAATATAACGTATTGAGAAAGGTTAAGGGAACCTAAGTAATAAGATCCCGGGTATGATCCTTCAAACGATAAACGAGAACGAAAGTTAAGCGAACCGTACAACAGATCAGCGGTCATTAGGCAAACGATTAGGAAGCTAATCAAAGGGTTTAATGGGAGTGATGTCATCCAACCAATAGAAAGGAGACAAGGAAGGGAGGATGACATCATAAGGGTGACATAAGCATGACATGGAAGAAGGGAGGTGTGGTTGATTAAGGACCACACAAATTCAAGGGCAAGGTGGTAATTTGCTAAATCAAAAACAAAACCAAGCCAACCAAGCTAGCAAATCATTTCATCAAGAATCAAAAAATCAGCCAAGGCATTTGTTCCTCACCTAGCTCTCGGCTTTTCATTTTTTTCAAAGAAAAAAATTTCCAAAATCAAGATCCAAGCATCCTTAATTGGTAAGAAAATTCCCTAACCATCTTTATGCTTAGTTATGGCTATATCATGAGTTTAAGCCATTAATTCTTTCTCTAGCTTCTCCATTTAATCAATGAAGAAGACAATGAATAGTGTTTTCAAGTTTTTAACTTGAACTTTTTCTTGTTTTTCTTGAAGATCCAAGCTTTCCTAAGGCTTCTCCAAGCTTCTTAAGGCTTCCTAGCTCAACCCACCACTTCAAGGAAGGTATACCATTTTCAAACCCTAGGTCCATATATATTATAAGGTGATTTTGATGAGTAGGATGTTATTGTAGTTGATGTTATGATTAGAGTTTGAGATTTGGAATGGTAGTGAAATGAAATGGTAATTTTGTGGTTTTGATTTAAAGAAACTTAAGAATGATTAAAGTAAAGTTTAAGCATAAGTATGAATGGTTAAATTGAATTGGTTGGGGTTGTTATGATGTGATAAGGATGGATGTTTGTTGTGTGTTGGATTTGAGGAGGGTTTGGGTTGATTGTGGATGGTTTAAAAATTTGGAAATCACGTAAACATAGCCGTCGTAACGTCCGATTTTCTTTGGACTGTTTTTGTGCATAGCATTAGGACCCGAGAACCCCCTGCTAGATTGTGACCACTGCCATGTTTAGATAGCTCATGTTACGAGCTTCGTTTTGATATGTAGTTCGTTCGATTCCGATGCACGGTTTAGGAGAAACGACCGTTTCAAGGAACGGCGTTTCGCGAACGAAACTTTTTCCCTCGCCTTACTTTGAAACATAGGTTAAAGACCAAAAAGGGTTAATTAATGTGTGAAACATTTATGGTAAGTGTGTTAGGCAGTTGGTAAGTCATTCGCGAAGGAATCGCTTTAAAACTCGTAAAGGTTAAGTTATTAAAAATGGTGGAGCCGAGGGTACCCGAGTGACTTAAGCGAATCGGTGAGCGCAAAACTAGCATTAGAGTCTAAGTTAGTTAAAGCATAGATTTACAAGTGATTTTGGTTTAATTCCAACTTACTTGTTGTTTATAGGTTATCAGACTCGTCCCGAGCCTTTCTCACCCCCAAGTCGCTCAGGCAAGTTTTCTACCCGTTATACTGTTGTTGTGATGTAAATATATGTATATGCATTATCTTGTGATATTGCATGATTGTTATTAGCAAATTTTGCGATATATTGGAGCATGCTAATATGGTATATATGCATGTCTGTTTCGTAATCTGGTTATCTATCTGTTGATTTCAATGCTTATAGTTGCATAATACCTATGCTAGAAATAAGCAAGTAGTTGCGTATACCCTTAGTATAGGGGATAAAAGGTGAACATATTTCTAAACCGGGAGTCGATGTTCCCGAGTATATTATATATATATATATTTATATATATATATATATGGATATAGTTTTTAAAACTATGGATCGAATAAGGTTTATTCGATACCTTTATTCTATTATTTGAATATTATTTGAATATTCATTCGAGGGCTTATGACTCAGTTTATTTTATTATTTGAATATTATTTGAATATTCATTCGAGGGCTTATGACTCAGTTTATTTTATTATTTGAATATTATTTGAATATTCATTCGAGGGCTTATGACTCAGTTTATTTATTATTTGAATATTATTTGAATATTCATTCGAGGGCTTATGACTCCTTTTATATTATTTATTGAATATTATTTGAATATTCATTCGAGGGTTTATGACTCAGTTTATATTATTTATTGAATATTAATTGAATATTCATTTGAGGATCTATGACTCCGATTATTTGCTGAAATATATTCTTTATTTTATTAAAGAATAAGATGTCAATAATCAAACTTATTTTCGATTATTCAAATAAAGATAATACTTTCATATAAGTATAGCTTTGGTTAATTAATACTCGTTTCAAGTATAAATTTTAATACTTCTACTTCAATTATTTTTATAAAGATTATTCTTTATGGGAATATTATTTAATTAATAATATTCAGATATTTTCTAATATTCTGGGGACTGATTTACTTCATTAAATCAGCCTTACTCCAAACACTCTTTAAAGTGTTTTCGAGTCTTCAAAATGATTTTTAAAAGTCAGAGCGGATCCCAAAACTCATTTTTATATTTAAGATCTTCCTTTTTAAAGGGGATTTAAATACTCGCTCAAAAACCTGGGGAATCCGGCTCTGTGGTGTATTTTATATTCGCAACGAGGTTGCAGATTTGGTAAATGAATTGATTACTTGCCCAACGTTCGGGAAGTAAGCCCATCTCATTGAGTCGGCATAAGCGACAGGCCGGGGTACGGTCTATTATTGTGTAAGTGGCTGGGTGGCAGTCCATCAACGCGTGAGGGGCCGGGGTACGGTCTAGCGCGAGGTCCTAATGCGGCCAGGGTGATGACCGGTGAGGAATTCATCCATCTACAGTAGAAAAGGTTACTTATTGGTATCTTTGCCTGATCAGCGAGATATCGGGTTTATGCCAAAATTCTTTTCCTTTCCAAAATTCATTGGATGTTTCGAACTCTGTTCATACTTCACATAACAGAGGTTCCAGGAAATGTTTAAAGGGATATATATATGTGGTTATATATATATCGGGACTAAATAAAGTATCTCATAACTTTTTCATTCAATAATCTTTCAAAGATTGAATCTATTCAAGTCTTATCTTGTGGTCTCATCAGTGGGATGAACTTTTGAAATTGATTATAACTTGAACGGTGGTAGTTCAAGTAGTATTGGGAATGATATAAATGTAGTGAAGTATTTGGTAACTTCATCTTTAGAACTTATATCTAATTAATAATTGTCTTATGAATGACAAAGATTTTCAGAAAAACGTTGAGACAAGGTTAGATATATGAGATCACCTTGCAACGATATATTTTTTTTATATACAGTTATACACTGGGACTTTGTGTATATTATGCATGGAAGCGGACTTCCAATATTTTGAAAAGTATATATATATATATATACTGAATATTTTGCGACTTCATCGCATTAAGTGATCAACTTGGTTCATTTCTTTTGACCAAGACTTTCATGAGTATTATGAGTAGACTCATATACTGTAAATAATTATGCATATTATTTTGGTGGGCTTGCTGCTCACCCTTGCTTTCTTCTTTCATCACACAACAACAGTTAGGAAAGATGACCAGACTCCAGCAGACCCAGCGCAAGCGCGTGGAAAGCGTTCCGCGTCTTCCCATTGATGTCGTAGCTGCTATAGCTGCAGAGGTAGATCTATTGTAGATTAGACAATTTGCTTTTGAGAATCAATTATGTATAATTATAACTTGTGGCAGATAATGGCAATTAACTGTAAATTTATCAAGTAATCGTTTTGGGTTGTAATAACTTTTAAATTGTGGATTCAAAGACTTGTACTTATTTGAATTTCATCTCTGAGACTATAACGGGTTGTGGTGTATGTTAGTGTGGGGTCACAGCATAAGGTTGGTTATTATTAATTAAGTGAAGTGATATTGTGGAAAGAAAGACCGTGACGACCCGGATCCCCGACCCCGGATCTGGGGGTGTTACAGAATTAATATGTTAACATCATAAACATCCAATTTGACATCCTTTAACCATCTCTTTGTACCACTTTCATACGCGACATTTTGGCTCTAATCAACCATGTAAGTCACTTTAAACCATATTAGAGTAATTTTGCACCTTATAAGACTCACTTTCAACCATATATTGGTATAATTAACATGTTAACATCATAAACATCCAATTTAACATCCTTTAACCATCTCTTGGTACCACTTCCATACGAGTCAATTTTGGTCCACATTTTGGCTATAATCTACCATGTAAGTCACTTTAAACCATATTAGAGTAATTTTGCACCTTATAAGACTAACTTGCCACCATGTATTGGTAGAATTAACATGTTAACATCATAAACATCCAATTTGACATCCTTTAACCATCTCTTGGTACCACTTTTATACAAGTCAATTTTGGTCCACATTTTGGCTCCAATCTACCATGGAAGTCACTTTAAACCATATTAGAGTAATTTTGCACCTTATAAGACTCACTTTCAACCATATATTGTTACAATTACCATGTTAACATCATAAACATCTAATTTGACATCCTTTACCCACCTCTTGGTACCACTTTCATACGCGTCAATTTTGGTCCATATTTTGGCTCTGATCAACCACGTAAGTCACTTTAAACCATATTAGAGTAATTTAGCACCTTATAAGACTCACTTTCAACCATATATTGGTAGAATTAACATGTTAACGCCATAAACATCCAATTTGACATCCTTTAACCATCTCTTGGTACCACTTTTATACAAGCCAATTTTGGTCCACATTTTGGCTCTAATCTACCATGTAAGTCACTTTAAACCATATTAGAGTAATTTTGCACCTTATAAGACTCACTTTCAACCATATATTGGTACAATTAACATGTTAACATCATAAACATCTAATTTGACATCCTTTAACCACCTCTTGGTACCACTTTCATACGAGTCAATTTTGGTCCACATTTTGGCTCTAATCTACCATGTAAGTCACTTTAAACCGTATTAGAATAATTTTTCACCTTATAAGACTCACTTTCAAGCATATATTGGTAGAATTAACACGTTAACATCATAAACATCCAATTTGACATCCTTTAACCATCTCTTGGTACCACTTTCATAAGGGTTAATTTTGGTCCACATTTTGGCTCTAATCTACCATGTAAGTCACTTTAAACCATATTAGAGTAATTTTGCACCTTATAAGACTAACTTGCCACCATATATTGGTAGAATTAACATGTTAACGCCATAAACATCCAATTTTACATCCTTTAACCATCTCTTGGTACCACTTCCATACGAGTCAATTTTGGTCCACATTTTGGCTATAATCTACCATGTAAGTCACTTTAAACCATATTAGAGTAATTTTGCACCTTATAAGACTCACTTTCAACCATATATTGTTACAATTAACATGTTAACATCATAAACATCTAATTTCACATCCTTTAACCACCTCTTGGTACCACTTTCATACGAGTCAATTTTGGTCCATATTTTGGCTCTGATCAACCACGTAAGTCACCTTAAACCATATTAGAGTAATTTTGCACCTTATAAGACTCACTTTCAACCATATATTGGTAGAATTAACATGTTAACATCATAAACATCCAATTTGACATCCTTTAACCATCTCTTGGTACCACTTCCATACAAGTCAATTTTGGTCCACATTTTGGCTATAATCTACCATGTAAGTCACTTTAAACCATATTAGAGTAATTTTGCACCTTATAAGACTAACTTGCCACCATGTATTGGTAGAATTAACATGTTAACATCATAAACATCCAATTTGACATCCTTTAACCATCTCTTGGTACCACTTTTATACAAGTCAATTTTGGTCCACATTTTGGCTCTAATCTACCATGGAAGTCACTTTAAACCATATTAGAGTAATTTTGCACCTTATAAGACTCACTTTCAACCATATATTGTTACAATTACCATGTTAACATCATAAACCTCTAATTTGACATCCTTTAACCACCTCTTGGTAACACTTTCATACGCGTCAATTTTGGTCCATATTTGGCTCTGATCAACCACGTAAGTCACTTTAAACCATATTAGAGTAATTTAGCACCTTATAAGACTCACTTTCAACCATATATTGGTAGAATTAACATGTTAACGCCATAAACATCCAATTTGACATCCTTTAACCATCTCTTGGTACCACTTTTATACAAGTCAATTTTGGTCCACATTTTGGCTCTAATCTACCATGTAAGTCACTTTAAACCATATTAGAGTAATTTTGCACCTTATAAGACTCACTTTCAACCATATATTGGTACAATTAACATGTTAACATCATAAACATCTAATTTGACATCCTTTAACCACCTCTTGGTACCACTTTCATACGAGTCAATTTTGGTCCACATTTTGGCTCTAATCTACCATGTAAGTCACTCTAAACCATATTAGAGTAATTTTTCACCTTATAAGACTCACTTTTAAGCATATATTGGTAGAATTAACATGTTAACATCATAAACATCCAATTTGACATCCTTTAACCATCTCTTGGTACCACTTTCATAAGGGTCAATTTTGGTCCACATTTTGGCTCTAATCTACCATGTAAGTCACTTTAAACCATATTAGAGTAATTTTGCACCTTATAAGACTAACTTGCCACCATATATTGGTAGAATTAACATGTTAACGTCAAAAACATCCAATTTTACATCCTTTAACCATCTCTTGGTACCACTTCCATACGAGTCAATTTTGGTCCACATTTTGGCTATAATCTACCATGTAAGTCACTTTAAACCATATTAGAGTAATTTTGCACCTTATAAGACTCACTTTCAACCATATATTGTTACAATTAACATGTTAACATCATAAACATCTAATTTGACATCCTTTAACCACCTCTTGGTACCACTTTCATACGAGTCAATTTTGGTCCATATTTTGGCTCTGATCAACCACGTAAGTCACCTTAAACCATATTAGAGTAATTTTGCACCTTATAAGACTCACTTTCAACCATATATTGGTAGAATTAACATGTTAACATCATAAACATCCAATTTGACATCCTTTAACCATCTCTTGGTACCACTTCCATACGCGTCAATTTTGGTCCACATTTTGGCTATAATCTACCATGTAAGTCACTTTAAACCATATTAGAGTAATTTTGCACCTTATAAGACTAACTTGCCACCATGTATTGGTAGAATTAACATGTTAACATCATAAACATCCAATTTGACATCCTTTAACCATCTCTTGGTACCACTTTATACAGTCAATTTTGGTCCACATTTTGGCTCTAATCTACCATGGAAGTCACTTTAAACCATATTAGAGTAATTTTGCACCTTATAAGACTCACTTTCAAACCATATATTGTTACAATTACCATGTTAACATCATAAACATCTAATTTGACATCCTTTAACCACCTCTTGGTACCACTTTCATACGCGTCAATTTTGGTCCATATTTTGGCTCTGATCAACCACTGTAAGTCACTTTAAACCCATATTAGAGTAATTTAGCACCTTATAAGACTCAATTTCAACCATATATTGGTAGAATTAACATGTTAACGCCATAAACATCCAATTTGACATCCTTTAACCATCTCTTGGTACCACTTTATACAAGTCAATTTTGGTTCCACATTTTGGCTCTAATCTACCATGTAAGTCCCTTTAAACCATATTAGAGTAATTTTGCATCCTTATAAGACTCACTTTCAACCATATATTGGTACAATTAACATGTTAACATCATAAACATCTAATTTGACATCCTTTAACCACCTCTTGGTACCACTTTCATACGAGTCAATTTTGGTCCACATTTTGGCTCTAATCTACCATGTAAGTCACTTTAAACCATATTAGAGTAATTTTTCACCTTATAAGACTCACTTTCAAGCATATATTGGTAGAATTAACATGTTAACATCATAAACATCCAATTTGACATCCTTTAACCATCTCTTGGTACCACTTTCATAAGGGTCAATTTTGGTCCACATTTTGGCTCTAATCTACCATGTAAGTCACTTTAAACCATATTAGAGTAATTTTGCACCTTATAAGACTAACTTGCCACCATATATTGGTAGAATTAACATGTTAACACCATAAACATCCAATTTTACATCCTTTAACCATCTCTTGGTACCACTTCCATACGAGTCAATTTTGGTCCACATTTTGGCTATAATCTACCATGTAAGTCACTTTAAACCATATTAGAGTAATTTTGCACCTTATAAGACTCACTTTCAACCATATATTGTTACAATTAACATGTTAACATCATAAACATCTAATTTGCACATCCTTTAACCACCTCTTGGTACCACTTTCATACGAGTCAATTTTGGTCCATATTTTGGCTCTGAATCAACCACGTAAGTCACCTTAAACCATATTAGAGTATTTTTGCACCTTATAAGACTCACTTTCAACCATATATTGGTAGAATTAACATGTTAACATCATAAACATCCAATTTGACATCCTTTAACCATCTCTTGGTACCACTTCCATACGCGTCAATTTTGGTCCATATTTTGGCTATAATCTACCATGTAAGTCATTTAAACCATATTAGAGTAATTTTGCACCTTATAAGACTAACTTGCCACCATGTATTGGTAGAATTAACATGTAACATCATAAACATCCAATTTGACATCCTTTAACCATCTCTTGGTACCACTTTTATACAAGTCAATTTTGGTCCACATTTTGGCTCTAATCTACCATGGAAGTCACTTTAAACCATATTAGAGTAATTTTTGCACCTTATAAGACTCACTTTCAACCATATATTGTTACAATTACCATGTTAACATCATAAACATCTAATTTGACATCCTTTAACCACCTCTTGGTAACACTTTCATACGCGTCAATTTTGGTCCATATTTTGGCTCTAATCTACCCATGTAAGTCACTTTAAAACCATATTAGAGTAATTTTAGCACCTTATAAGACTCACTTTGCCACCATATATTGGTAGGAATTAACATGTTAACGCCATAACATCCAATTGACATCCTTTAACCATCTCTTGGTACCACTTTTATACAAGTCCAATTTTGGTCCATATTTTGGCTCTAAGTCTACCATGTAAGTCACTTTAAAACCATATTAGAGTAATTTTGCACCTTATAAGACTCACTTTCAACCATATATTGGTACAATTAACATGTTAACATCATAAACATCTATTTGACATCCTTTAACCACCTCTTGGTCACACTTTCATACGAGTCAATTTTGGTCCAAATTTTGGCTCTAATCTACCATGTAAGTCACTTTAAAACCATATTAGAGTAATTTTTTTTCACCTTATACGACTCACTTTCAAGCATATATTGGTAGAATTAACATGTTAACATCATAACATCCAATTTGACATCTTTAACCATCTCTTGGTACCACTTTCATAAGAGTCAATTTTGGTCCACATTTTGGCTCTAATCTACCATGTAAGTCACTTTAAACCATATTAGAGTAATTTTGCACCTTATAAGACTAACTTGCCACCATATATTGGTAGAATTAACATGTTAATGTCATAAACATCCAATTTGACATCCTTTAACCATCTTTGGTACCACTTTCCATACGAGTCAATTTGGTCCACATTTTGGCTATAATCTACCATGTAAGTCACTTTAAACCATATTAGAGTAATTTTGCACCTTATAAGACTCACTTTCAACCATATATTGTTACAATTAACATGTTAACATCATAAACAGCTAATTTGACATCCTTTAACCACCTCTTGGTACCACTTTCATACGAGTCAATTTTGGTCCATATTTGGCTCTGATCAACCACGTAAGTCACCTTAAACCATATTAGAGTAATTTTGCACCTTATAAGACTCACTTTCAACCATATATTGGTAGAATTAACATGTTAACATCATAAACATCCAATTTGACATCCTTTAACCATCTCTTGGTACCACTTTCCATACGCGTCAATTTTGGTCCACATTTTGGCTATAATCTACCATGTAAGTCACTTTAAAACCATATTAGAGTAATTTTGCACCTTATAAGACTAACTTGCCACCATGTATTGGTAGAATTAACATGTTAACATCATAAACATCCAATTTGACATCCTTTAACCATCTCTTGGTACCACTTTTATACAAGTCAATTTTGGTCCACATTTTGGCTCTAATCTACCATGTAAGTCACTTTAAACCATATTAGAGTAATTTTGCACCTTATAAGACTCACTTTCAACCATATATTTGTACAATTAACCATGTTAACATCATAAACATCTAATTTGACATCCTTTAACCACCTCTTGGTACCACTTTCATACGCAGTCAATTTTGGTCCATATTTTGGCTCTGATCAACCACGTAAGTCACTTTAAACCATATTAGAGTAATTTAGCACCTTATAAGACTCACTTTCCACCATATATTGGTAGAATTAACATGTTAACATCATAAACATCCAATTTGACATCCTTTAACATCTCTTGGTACCACTTTCATACGAGTCAATTTTGGTCCACATTTTGCTCTAATCTACATGTAAGTCACTTTAAACCATATTAGAGTAATTTTGCACCTTATAAGACTCACTTTCACCATATATTGGTACGATTAACATGTTAACATCATAAACATCCAATTTGACATCCTTTAACCACTCTCTTGGTACCACTTTCATACGAGTCAATTTTGGTCCACATTTGGCTCTAATCTACCATGTAAGTCACTTTAAACCATATTAGAGTAATTTTTGCACCTTATAAGACTCACTTTCAACCATATATTGGTAGAATTAACATGTTAACATCATAAACATCCAATTTGACATCCTTTAACCATCTCTTGGTACCACTTTCATACGAGGTCAATTTTGGGTCCACATTTTGGCTCTAATCTACCATGTAAGTCACTTTTAAACATATTAGAGTAATTTTGCACCTTATAAGAACTTGCCACCATATATTGGTAGAATTAACATTAACTCATAAACATCCAATTTGACATCCTTTAACCATCTCTTGGTACCACTTTCATACAAGTCAATTTTGGTCCACATTTTGGCTAATCTACCATGTAAGTCCTTTAAACCATATTAGAGTAATTTTGCACCTTATAAGACTCACTTTCAACCATATATTGGTACAATTAACATGTTAACATCAAACATCTAATTTGACATCCTTTAACCACCTCTTGGTACCACTTTCATACGAGTCAATTTTGGTCCACATTTTGGCTCTAATCAACCATGTAAGTCACTTTAAACCATATTAGAGTTTTTGCACCTTATAAGACTCACTTTCAACCATATATTGGTAGAATTAACATGTTAACATCATAAACATCCAATTTGACATCCTTTAACCATCTCTTGGTACCACTTTCATACGAGTCATATTGGTCACATTTTGGCTATAATTACCAAGTATTGGTACAATTAACATGTTAACATCATAAACATCTAATTTGACATCCTTTAACCACCTCTTGGTACCACTTTCATACGAGTCAATTTTGGTCCACATTTTGGCTCTAATCAACCTGTAAGTCACTTTAAACCATATTAGAGTTTTGCACCTTATAAGACTCACTTTCAACCATATATTGGTAGAATTAACATGTTAACATCATAAACATCCAATTTGACATCCTTTAACCATCTCTTGGTACCACTTTCATAGTCAATTTGGTCCACATTTTGGCTATAATCTACCATGCAGTCACTTTAAACCATATTAGAGTAATTTTGCACCTTATAAGACTAACTTGCCACCATATATTGGTAGAATTAACATGTTAACATCATAAACATCCAATTTGACATCCTTTAACCATCTCTTGGTACCACTTTCATACGAGTCAATTTTGGTCCACATTTTGGCTCTAATCTACCATGTAAGTCACTTTAAACCATATTAGAGTAATTTTGCACCTTATAAGAATACTTGCCACCATATATTGGTAGAATTAACATGTTAAATCATAAACATCCAATTTGACATCCTTTAACCATTCTTGGTACTACCTTCATGAGTCAATTTTGGTCCACATTTTGGCTCTAATCAACCTGTAAGTCATTAAACCATATTAGAGTAATTTTGCACCTTATAAGACTCACTTCAACCATATATTGGTAATTAACATGTTAACATCTAAAATCCAATTTGACATCCTTTAACCATCTCTTTGTACCACTTTCATACGAGTCAATTTTGGTCCATTTTGGCTCTAATCAACCATGTAAGTCCACTTTAAACCATATTAGAGTAATTTTGCCCTTAGTTTCAACCATATATTGGCACAATAACATGTTAACTTCAAACATCTAATTTGACATCCTTTAACCACCTCTTGGTACCCTTCATACGAGTCACTTTGGTCCACATTTTGGCTCTAACCACCATGTAAGTCACTTTAAACCATACAGAGTAATTTTGAACCTATTAAGACTCACTTTCAACCATATATTGGTACAATTAACATGTTTGACATCATAGACATCTAATTTGACATCCTTAAACACCTTTGGTACCACTTTCATACGAGTCAATTTTGTTCCACATTTTGGCTCTAATCAACCTTGTAATTCACTTTAAACCATAGAGAGTTTTTCACCTTATAGACTCACTTTCAATCATATGTTGGTAGAATTAAACTGTTAACATCATAAAAACCCAATTTGACACATTTAACCATCTCTTGGTACCACTTTCATACAATCAATATTGGTACACTTTTGGCTATAATCTACCATGCAGTATGGTACAATTAATGTTGACCTCAATAAACATCTAATTTGAATCCTTAACCACCTCTTGGTACCACTCATACGAGTCAATTTTGTTCCACATTTTGGCTCTAATCAAACTTGTAAGTCACTTTAAACCATATAGAGTTTTCACCTTATAAGACTCACTTTCA